>NW_022474864.1:0-5291 GCF_009176365.1 Aspergillus alliaceus
TATTACTTTATTATAATTAAAGAATCTAGAGAAAAAAAATCTATTATAGAAAAAGTAGCTAGCTTAATAAAATTAATTAAAATACTTTATAAATAAATAACTAAAGATATTAACTTTAAAAATTAATAAATAATAGCTTACTATAATAAATATTATAAGAGACTTATCTTTAAAAAGAGAAAGAAAATATTTTTACTTTATAAAAATATAAAAATAAAATAATTAAGTTTAAAACTTAACTATTAAAAAATTAGACTATTTATTATTAAAGAAAAAATTAGTAATATTAATTATAAACTAAGACTACTGGAATCTATATTATATATATATCCAGTATTTTATATCTTATTATTAGAACCTGCACCACTAAACACTAAATCTACTAAAAATATAGAAATCAAAGATAATACTTAGGAATATAAAGTTAAAAAAATCCTGAACTATAGAAGAATTAGAGAATAAACTTAATATCTAGTAAAATAAAAGAGATATAGTATCTCAGAAAATACTTAAAAGTCTACTAAGAATTTAACAGGCTACTACCAGCTGGTTTAATAGTATTACTAATAGATAAATTAAAGGTCTTCTAGAAAAATAAAGAAATCTAATTAAGTTCTATTAATATCTAACTAAAATCAGGATTATCAGAAGTTATAATTAATTACTTAGCAGTAATAAATAAATTAGATTAGTCAGATAACTTCTTTTTATTAAGAATCTATAATAGTTCAGTATTATATTTAGATATATTAAAATCTTACTAATTAAGAAAATCCTGCTACTTATATAAGTATAATATACTAAATTTTTAGTTATTTTCTTTTAAACTTTAGTAAGACAAAACTGGAGCTGCTCTAATTCAGGATAAAGTAACTTAAATTCTATATTAGTTTTAGAAAGCTTAGAAGTTATCTTTTATTCAGTATATTTTAATAAATTCTACTTATTTCTAGTATAAAACTCTTGTTTACATACACGGCTATAACAGGTATATAAGGTATATTTTAAATAATAACAGGAATAATCTATTATATAAGTCTCACTAATAGAAAGGCAATACTTATAAGAAGTTAAAGTAATAAAACTATAATCTAAGATATAATTTACTTACTTAGAATATATAAGTATTTAATTACAAGCCTACTTAGTAATAGATCTGAGGGAATTATCAGATTTACACTTAGATATAATAAAGTTAGAAACAGAACTAAGAGACTTATAATAACTAGCTAGAGAAGACTAAGAACTTATACTTTTAAGAATAAAAGCTTAAAGAAGAGAAAGTGATATTATAGACTCTTATCTAGTATTCTTATTAGAGATAAAGGATTAAGGCAGAATAATAGACTAAGATAATACTAGAGTTAAGGAAATACCTACTATACTACTTATATTAGACCAGACAGCTAATATTATATGATATACTAAATAGTATATAACTAATCACTAAATAGTATATAAATCAGTATACTGTATACTATATATATACTATTAGTATACCAGCCTAGTTATCACTATATCCCAAGGATAGATATATAAGAACACTTATTTATATACTTAGTTAGTTCTTTATGATTAATTTCAATTATTACTTAGGATATATCTTTAGTATTAAGTTAGTAATTGACTTATTTGCACTTCCTTAACTACTGAGTATATATACTTAGTAGGCCTGGCCTTTTAAACTCAAGCTATGCACCGAAACCTGTTATATCTATCAGATCTCAGATCAGGTTACTTAGTGGGATCCTGAATAGGATCGTATTCGGAACATTCGTCATTCACAGTCACAGAGATGTTAGGTCTCATCGTTAGGTTAGTTATCGCGCAACGCAAGACAGCTAACACTTAGGAGCTCTTGACCGAATACCCGGGCGTAACAATAATATATTATGGCAGCAACATAAGAGATAGGAATATATAAGGACACTTATTCATATACTTAGAATAGTTCTTTATAATTAATCAATATTATTACTTAGAATATATCTTTAGTATCAAGTTAATAATTAACTTATTTACACTTCCTTAACTATTAAGTATATATACTTAATAGGCCTGGCCTTTTAGACTTGAGTTACTTACAAAACATTGTTATATCTTATCAAATCTCAGATTAGATTATACTGTTAGATCCTGGATATAATTATACTTGGAATTACTTCAGATTTATTATCTAGATAAGATAGTATTATAATATAAGGCAGCTAACACTTATAGAGCTCTTGTCTAAATACCTAGATATAATATATTAATCACTAGTCTATATAAGTTAAGTCTTGTATTAACTTAAAATATTAATATGTCTTTACAAGAATCTAGTAAGCAGAAGACTCCAGTTAAGAATATACTGCTAGTAAATATTAACTCTGAACTAGAAAAGATATCTAGTCTCAGAAACCAGATTACTGAGATAAGAAGTATTATTAAATAACTGGTTAACAATACTAGAGAATAGAATACTAAGATTAAAATCCTTAAAGTATGACTTGTTAAAGCTAAAAGATAATAGCAAGAATACTAAGATAATATTATCTAGCTTAATACTTAGATTAGTATATCAGTACTAAGAAGCATAATTAGAAAAGTAAAACTACTAAAAGCTAAGTCTTTTAACAGAACTTACTTTAAGTTATAGGCTTTCTTAATATAAATAAATATATATATTCACATAAACTGAACCAGTCTGATTAATAAAGTAGATAAAGTTATATTTATATTTATTTACTTATATAGAATAGTATAGAATTGGTTTGAATCTTATATCAGGGAGTATTATAAAGTTGTACCAGATAGATAAACTATTATAATATAAGAGTTATTTACTGACTCAGAAAATCTATAAAAATATCTTAAATATACTTTCAGAGACATTAACGCGGAAGCTATAGCTAAATAGAAGTTAAAATAGCTATATTAGAGAGATAGTATATTAACTTATATAGCAGAATATTAATAGATTATCTCAAGACTTAATTAGAATAAGAAGATCTATATCTTAATATTTATCAGTAGTCTGAAAGGATATATAAAGGATAAATTTATATATATTAATAGATTAGCAATATTTAATAAAGCAATTAACTTTGCTATTAAAGTGGATAACTGTTATCACGAGCGACTTATAGAGAAATAAAATACTAAAGCCTAGAGAAAAGGCAGTTATTAGCCAAAAAATCAGTATAAATCAAATAATCAGTAAGAAAGAATAGACAGAAGATATAGTGATCTCTATAGTCTATAATCTATAGAATTGGACACTAATAATAAGCAATGACAGTGCAGCAATATCCCTCAGAAAAAAAGAAAAAGATACAGAAAAGAATGACTATATTACAGCTGCAGAAAGTCAGAACATTTTATGGAGAGCTGCCCGCAAAAATGATAGCAATAACAAGACAGGAAGTCATAGTAATTAAGAGTAGTATATTTTAAAGAGCCAGCTCAGCTCAACACAACTCTAGAGAGAGATATATATAATATCACTGAAGTACTTAAGAATAGGATAGAGCCTATACACCTTAGCACTATACAGGTAGCCGGCTCTGAGAATACTGAGTAACAAATCCCAGATAGGGACAACAGACCTAATGATAGAGTTTATTATAACAAGCCTGTTCCAAGGCAAAGAAATATAAATCAAGTTTTATAAGAAATTAATCCTTTAAATAAAGAGTACAGTATTTAATAGATAGACTATAATCCTAATATAAAGGAACTTCTTAAGATATCTAAGATACCTGAAAATCTTTATAAAGAAAATCCAATAGATAAAGAATACTAAAGAGTTATGTAACTTCTTAATATATTATAGACAGTAATTAATAATCCTATAAGTCAGTAAATAATGGCACCACAACTGAGATAATAATTCAGAAATAGATAAGATAAACTTATATACTGGATAGATAATATAATCTATAAAATTATAGAGAATTTAAAAAAATTTTTAAGACTACTAAAAAAACTATTCCAGTAGTGCCTATACTAGAACTATAAGTATTAGAATCTAAATAAAGAGAATTAGAAAGAATATTAGTAATACTATAATAGATATAAGAATAAATATAGTATATATAGAGAAGATAAATAAGAATATTACTAAGTTCTTAATATAATATAATCTAGAAGAATAAAAAAAGAATATAGAGAAATATATTCTATATAGATATATATATATCTCTATTTTTTAATATACTAAGATTATAAGGAACTTCTATAAATTATTTATAATAATAAATTATATCTCTATTACTATAACTAGAAAAAGATAGCTAAGTTTTAGTCTTAGAATAATCTTTTTAACTATATTAAATTTATAGCTATAGTATAGAATAAATATCTTACTATAATAGTTATAATTAGCAGAATCCCTACCAGAACTATAATTAATTTAGAAGTAATAAATAACTTTATAGTATTTAAATACTAGAAATAAATAAATATTATAAAAAAATTTGAAAAAAATTATTATATCTATTTTTAGATTAGATAGCTAGAAATTAGAAATTAATTAAATTATAATTAAAATAGAATCTATTTTTATAGTTATTAGAGCTTATATTAAATATTTAGCTTTTAATATAATATTTCTAGAAAATAAGTATAATATAGTATTGGGAATTCTCTAGCTTAAGAAATATAACTTAATAATAGACTAGAAATAAAGAATACTTTAGCTAAATAATTACTATTATTTAATAGAACTATATATAGAATATAGTATCTAGACCCTTACTAAAGATATAATAGAATATTCTATATATAATAAAGAAAGAATTAAAAAATATAATCAGAATACTATAAAAGAAAATACTATAAAGACTATAATAATAGTAGTAACCAGACTCTTAGAAAAAAAATAGTTAGTAGAAATAATAGAATAAATACTAGAGAATAAGAATAAATATCTTAAAATTATAATACTAGAAAGTAATTTAAAAGAGAAATAGTACTCTTTACTAGAAGATATAAAAATATCTTGGAAAAAAGACTTTAAACTATAGAAATATACTGATTCTTAAGAACTAGTAGCTATCTCTATAGAGTAGCTAAAACTATCTAAAAAGTATCAGAAATTTAGAGAACTGTTTAAATAATTATAAATACTGGAATTATTATCTTATAGACTATATAATTATACTATATCTATTTAAAAAAAAAAGAAAGTAATATATAAGAAATTATATACTATATTATAAAAAGAGCTATAAGTACTTAAGGATTATATTAATAAGTAACTAATAAAAAAATATATTAGATCTTTAAAATCTTCTATAGAATATAGAGTA
>NW_022474865.1:0-5285 GCF_009176365.1 Aspergillus alliaceus
TATAAGTTTTACCCGATATCTATCTATCTATTATCTATCTTATCTCTTGATCAATTCCCCTGATCACATGCCTAAGGATATCTAGGTTATCAATATCCTAGATTTCCAACAGTTATAAGCCCGGCTTTCTCTATTTGATCATTCTATCAACATATCAGATTTAATTCTTGCATCATGTCAGATCAAAAGATTACTATAATCCTAAATAGATCTAGTGATTAGCTTATCTGGTTCAATTCTGTCAGGGTTATTACAGAAAATAAAGAGGTTTAGGATCTCATTAATCCCAGTCTTTCTACTGAACCTGCTTTACCTATCAAACCGGTATATCTGAAAATTAAGGATATTAGAGAAGGGACTTCTTCTATTCTAGCCCTAACATCTAATGAAAGAGAGCTGCTTAGGGACTGCCAAAGAGACTATAAGTTCAGAGCAAAAGAATATAATTATATAACTAAGGGTCTAACCTTTATTATCATGATTATTCAGAACTCTATCTCTTATCCTAATAAGCAAGCAATTCTACCCGCCAGAACTGTATATCAGCAATTAAGAATTCTCATGCAAAAACTGGCTCTATTAACCGAATCATAAAAACACAATATTATATATTAATATTATAATCTCAGAAGTCAAGCATTAAAATATCCATTAGAGACTTATATCTCTATATAGGAGAATCTATATTCTGAAGCTCTAGAACTTTAAATTAGTGAGATTAATCCACTAATCAGAGCTCTATATAATTTTTTGGAAGCTATCTCTAGTCTCCAACTATATTTTGCAACCTTATGGCAAGATAAATTAACTGAGAGATCTGAAAATAATAAATCAATTCTATCATTTTTTGATCTCACCAAACAACTACGTGATCATATCAAGCTAAATTAAATAAAGCAATACAAGCAACCAGCCTACTAATTAAGAATCACACATACAATATTAAAAGGAGTATCAGATTTAAATCAAAAGCAAGACAATCAAAGAAAGGCAAATTGCCCATGCCAGTCAGAACTAAATAAAGATAATTATTAGTTTAAGAATTGCTTTTATATCAATCCAGTATTAAAGAAGCCAAAGGATTAGTTACCTAATCCAGAGGCCTTAGAACACTTTGAGAAGGCCAAGCAAAATCCCAAGTTTAAACAAGCATATAACAGAGCTATTCAAAAGCTGTAATCAGATAATTCAGGACCTAAAATAACTATATTAATATTAACCACCTGAATTAACTGCTTTACTGATTCAGACCAACCATTTTATCCTAAATTTATATAGGCCTATAACATTGCTTCTGATACCCATATATGCAATAATTTTTCATGCTTTAGGTCCTATAAGCCCAGCCTATCAAAAGTCTATGTGGGTGATACCAAAACAGAGATTCTAGGCTATAGTAAAGCTAAATTCTGGCCTTTAAATATATATAGAACAGGCATAAGATTTAAGCTTAAAAACTGTGCTTATATACCTAACTTCCATATCAACATTCTATCAGCTTCTAAAGTAAAAGCTGCAGGATTACTCATAAATCCTAGAGCTTCATGCCTAGAAACCTTAGACCGCAAGCCAGTTTGCGAAATCAGAGAAGATCATGGAATCTTATTAATCAAATGGCATGCACCAATAAATAATGCTACACAATCTCAGGCAGATTAAGGATCATTAGAGCTGCATGAAAAGCTTAATGATCTCAGTCTACAGCAAGCTTCTGAGAATCCTCAATCATTTGCTCTAAGATCAGACCAGCCTATTATATCAAAGGCCTCATCAGAGCTTTGGCATTATCAATTAGGGCATGCAGGGCAGGAAGCCATACAGTACCTAGACCAGGCAGCCACTGGTATTAAAATTGAGAAATCTGATAATTTTATATTCAAACTATGCTCTATCTGCCAACTATCAAATTCAAAAAGACAGATTTCTAGGCAACCAATTAATCAAGAGTTTTTACCATTTAAAACCATGTATTGGGACCTTATCCATTTAAAAAGAGGCATCAGAAATATAAAATATATCAGTTATCTATACTGCCTATATTCAAAATATCATCTTGTAGAACCTTTGAAGTCTAAAGATTAAACTTCTGAATCCTTAATCTTAATACTGAAATTGATTAAAAATCAATTCAAGATCAACCCTAAAAGGTTTCATTCTGATCAAGACAGGAACCTTAATGCATTCTATAAAGTATACAGATCAGAAGAAATCATTATTATTCAGAGCCCTATAGAGCAACTAGAGCAGAATCCTTTCTCAGAAAAATCTGGTACTTTAATCACTTAAAAAATAAGACTTTTGCTTGTTGATTCAGGTCTTTCTTTATATCTATGGCTGGAGGCAGCTATCTTATCTATATATATCCTGAATCGCATCTCTAACAGGCAGCTTTAATAGAAAACTCCTTATAAAGCTCTATTTAAGTCTTTACCTAAAAAGCCAGGATATATAACCTCAAAACCAGATATTTCTAATCTTAAGAGATATAGCTCTAGGGCTTATACCTGAATCACTAGTATACCAAGACTTAAAAAGCTTAAATCAAGAGCTTTTATTAGTTATCTAGTTAGGTATATTATATCAAATATATGGAAAATCTGGATTCCTACTAGAAATAAGATCATTTCTGTAAGAGACTGCATCTTTGATAAATCTAAAACCTATAGTCAAGAACCCAGCCAACTGGGCAATTTCCATGAAGATAACCAAGAGCAAAATCTTGAGGCATTGAATCAAGCAGAACTAGATCAAATCATTGATCTTATAGATATAGGATCAGAAATGCTTGATACAGAGCTGTCTGATAGTTCTATCTCAGATACTGAATCAATGCCTGAATCTGATCATAATGCTGATTCAGAAACTGAATCAGTTCAAAATAATGCAAACAGCATTCTCAGCCATTCAGACCAAAGAGATCAACTAGAACCATCAAATACATCATTTCTACCATCTGATTCAGAAGACCAAATACTAGGGGATCAACCAGCAACGCCAGCTGCATCACCTCAGGTAGTTATAGATAACAGCCAATTCAAATTTGATGATTATGACTATTATTCTGCAGATCCTATTATTGGTCAGAAAAGAGATAGGTCAGAATCACCTGACCTAGGTGAATTAAAACAATCAAGAAATTTTGTATCCATTGCTGAAAATCCTGATTATAAGCCATTCTTTCATGCATTTTCAGCAGGCTTACAAGGCATTAAAAAACTGCATAAAGAAGACTTACCACCTGAACTATCTACCTAGCATAAAATGCAGAAACATCCATTTAAGACTGAATAGATTAAAGCATGTGAGGTTGAATATCAGTAACTAAATCACATGAATACATGGTCCTTAGTCTCTAAGGATTCTATTAAGTAAACTGAGATTCAGGTTCTACCATTAAAATAGGTCTTCAAGTATAAATTTAATAATCAAGGATTTCTATCAAAATTCAAAGCCAGGATCTGTGTATGAGGTGATCTTTAACTAATCAGCAGCCTAGAAACCAGGGCAACTACTCTGGCTGCAAGAATACTAAGAACTATTCTAGTATTAACTGCAGCTTTTGATCTAGAGTTAGTTTAATTAGATGCAGTAAATGTCTTTCTTAATAGTTCTATTAATAAGACTATTTATGTTTCTCTACCACCTGGATATGGTCCTAAGTCTAAAGTGCTAAAACTGTATAAAGCACTCTATAGCTTAAGACAATCACTATTTCTATGGCAAAAGGAAATAGGTCAAATCCTAAAATACTTTAGGCTAAAACCTATACCTGAGGATCCTTGTCTATTTATAAATAATTACCTTATCTTAATAATATATATTGATAATATCATTATATTATATCATAAGAATAGGTATGTAGAAATAATTTAACTGAAAAACTTACTTCTATCAGCATACCAGATAAAGAATCTAGGTCAGATAATCCAGTTTCTTAATATCAAGATATTCAGAGACAGAGCCAGTAGGAAGCTCTAGATCTCACAGACAGATTATATTAAAAAGATTACTTATCAATTTTATCTGACTAATCAGAAAGCACCAAAGACACCACTGCCATCAGAGAATCTATATAAAACTAATAAATCAGAACAAGATTATCATGCTTTAAAATCATTTATTTATCAATACTAGCAAAAGGTTGGATCAGCTTTATATACAGCTATTATCTTATAACCAGATATAGCTCAGGGTTACAGATTACTATCAGAATTCTTGCAGAATCCTATATCTAAGCATATAGATACTATCAATCAATTAATTATATATCTATACAGCCACAGGCACCTAGTAATTGAATATTCAGGCCAATCAGATAGAGATCTTAAGAAGCCTGTCTTTTAAATAACTAGTAATACAGTATTTACTAATAATATAGGCAGAAAAAGCTCTGAAGATTATATCTGTAGTTTATTTAGCAGACCAGTTAATTAGTTAGCAAAGAAACAGAAAACAGTTATATTATCTACTACTGAAGCCAAATTCCTAGCCTTAACCAGTGTAAGCAGGTAATTTTTATGGTAGAAACAACTATTTAAGGCACTTGAATTTGATCCAGAAGAAAGGCTTATTATTCAGTGTAATAATCAATAAACTGTTGATTTACTGACTAAGGAAAATTCTATTTATAGAACTAAGCTTAAACATGTTGATATCTACCGGCATTGGCTCAGGCAAGAGATTGAAAAAGGATCTATTCAAATTTTATAGATTCTAACCAATTAGATGATTGCAGATGGATTTACCAAGCAGCTTACTTATCAGAAGCATCAAGTCTTTCTAAATTATTTAAACATAAAAGATATTTCTAATAAATTTAAGAATAACTAATTTTCTGCTTATTTCACTAATCCTTACACAGTTTTAATATCTAGAGTATCCCTAGATATTTAAAACTGGAGGAGTGTGTTAAACTGGAGATCACATAATCTAACATCATGTGATAATATATCATACAATTCCAATCATTCTATATATAATCTATACATTTCTATATATTTCTATCTCATTCTTAAGATGCTATTTTTATCATGTGTTGCAGGCCTAAGATCTAAATCTATTCAATATAAATAGGCCTATATTTCTATCTATTCTACAGACTAGATTGATTTAGATTGATTCAGATTAATCAGATTGAAGCAGTTTAGTCAATCTCATTCTATCATTCTATATAGTCATGTCTATCTAGTCAATTCATTCTATAAGTTTTACCCGATATCTATCTATCTATTATCTATCTTATCTCTTGATCAATTCCCCTGATCACATGCCTAAGGATATCTAGG
>NW_022474866.1:0-5138 GCF_009176365.1 Aspergillus alliaceus
AAGCTAATCTAATTATAGTTTTATTTTAATAAATAGAAGCTATATATAAAGTATATATAGCTTATTATTAAAGTAAAATAAATTAGATAGAATTAGAATTAAAAATACTATAGCTTTATATAGAGTTTCTGGATATTAATATATAAAGTATTAAGATCTATATATAGTTACTAGATCTTAATATATTAATTCTAAAATTCTTATTAAAGCTACTATATAAACAGGATTATAGATATCTAGTTAGTTATAATAAAAAAATTTTTATATAGTTAGACTAGTTAGATTAAATTAAATTAAGTTAGATTTTAGTATAACTCTAGATTTAGAGTCTATAATAGTTAGTCTACTATTATTACTATCTAACAGATAGATAAGCTATTTCTAATATTATAGAATAAATAGATTATTCTAATCTAAGTATATCTATTAAATAAGAAGAAATAGCTAAAGAGAAAAAGATAACAGAAAATATAGATCAGGAATAACTAGCAGGAACCATATGACTGTAGCCACTATATGGCATGTGTTGCGGGTTCAACCCGTAACATTTAGATAGATAATAATAGAAAACTTTAATTAATAATATTTAAATTATAAAAATTAGTTTTAAGCAGAATTAAATTATAATATTTATAATAAGAAATTATTAGCTATTATTATAGTATTTAAGAAATAGAGAATCTATCTAGAAAAGACACAGAAAATAATTATTATTAAATTAGACTATAAAAATTTAATATACTTTATAACTATAAAGAAACTTATATAATAATAAGCTTGATAGATAGATATACTATTATAGTATAATTTTAGAATAGTCTACTATAAAGAAACAGAAAACAGCCAAGCAGATATCTTAAGTAGAAGACCAGACTATAAGATAAAAAGAAAAATAATCTTATTAGCAATACTTAAAGTATATAAGAATAGAATAATTAGATATAACTATTAAATACTTGTAGTAATAATCAGAATTCAGAACTATATACTTGGAGAAATTATTAAAGAAATAGCTAAGTATATAGAAATCTAGAATATTCTTGAAGAATTTAAAGTTAATAATTAATATTACTAATTTTTTCTTTAATAATAAATAATCTAATCTTTTAATAATTAAGTTTTAAACTTGATTATTTTATCTTTATATTTTTATAGAGTAGAAATACTTTCTTACCCTTTTTAAAGATAAGTCTTTTTTTATAATATTTATTATAATAAACTGCTGCTTATTAATTCCTAAAGTTAATATTCCTAATTATTTATTTATAGAATATCTTGACTATCTTTACTAAACTGGCTGCTTTTTCTGTGATAAATTTCTTTTCTCTAGATTCTCTAATTATAATAGAATAGTATCTATAATTTATATAGAATAGTATCACTTCTATTGTTAAGTATACTATATTATTATATATAAATTATACTATAAATAATAGATTTATTTAATTATTCTATTAGTAATTAATATAATATTAAAGATATTATTAACTATCTGATTTATTCTTTTTATTTATCTATTTCCTTAAAGATAGTAGACTATAGTAAGTCTATAATTAATATCTATTAGATCTATTAATGATTACTAAAAATTTAATATAAAGAGCTTATCTCTATCTAATATAATTTTATCTAGTATTCTATAAAGAATAATAATGTAGTTAAATATTAAATATATAAGATATACTATATCAAGTGTTAAATTATTTAGTACTAGATACATATATTTTATAGGTCTATTTATTATTACTATAATTATATTTAGGCTGACCGTTGGGACGGGATAATCCCAGGGATTTCGGGATGGGATGGGATTTTGGGATTTTGGGATTTTGGGATGGGAAATGGGAATCCCGTCCCATCCCAAAATCCCAAAATAATGCCAAGACAGGGATGGGAATCCCGTTTTTAAGGTTCATCCAGATGGGAATCCCATTCTATTTTAAAATTGGGATTAGGATTCCCGTTTTGTGCGGTTGAACGGGATAGGAATCCTATTCTAGCCCTACATTTGGGATGGGATGGAAAACGGGATGCCAAGAGAGAAAACAGGATGGAATAGAATAGAATAGGAAATTCCTATAATTCCTAATTAATAAAATACTATATATACTGTTATAAAAGATTATTATAGACTATATAGATTTAGCTTACAATTCCAGAATAACTTTAATTCCATTAAGTGAAGATATCTCTACTAAATGTAACTATTCCTTAAACTAAATAATAAACTTATATTTATTTACATTTAAATTTTGAAATATATAAAGCACAAAAGTAATAGTCTCAGGTAATATTAAGCATTCTTATTACGGACATTATCAACAGCATTTAAAAGAAAAATATATTCAGTAGAGATAAAGTTAGCGATAAGTCTTTTATTTAATTATGCCGGCAGTGTCTAGATTTTAATAAATTTAACCTTGGTTATTACTTTTAATTATTATATTCCGTGCATTGAAGCATTTTATATTTTATTTTGGGATTTTGGGATTTTGGGATGGGACGGGATTCCCATCCCAAAATCCCAAAATAATGCCAAGACAAATATAGGAATCCCATTTTCAAGATTAAACCGGATGGGAATCCCATCCCATTTTAAAATTGGGATTGGGATTCCCGTTTTGTGCGGTTGAACGGGATGGGAATCCCATTCTAGCCCTACATTTGGGATGGGATGGGAAACGGGATGCCAAGAGGGAAAACGGGATGGGAAATGGGATGCCAAGAATGGGATGGGATGGGATGGGACGGGAATGGGAAATGGTCAGCCTAATTGTATTCTATCTATCTAACTCTAGTAGTAATTCTATAAAGTTAATTATAATCTATTTCTATAGTTATAATAATATATTTACTAACTATATATATCTATATAGCTTATATCTATATAGCTTATATCTTACTAGCTTTTCTCTAATACAGGTTTTATATTTATTAATATATTACTGGACTTTTTTCTAGATATTCAGGAAATAGTAATTTCTTATAATCTATTTTATAATTTTTTTAATTCTAAAGTATTTTCTTATTAGATTATTATAGTACTATCTAATAATATCTTGTTTCTTAGCTTAAGATATATAGATTAATTCTTAGTAGTAAATAAGTCTATGGTTATCTATAGTAAACTTTCTATTATTATCTAAGATTACTGAAATCTATATTATATATATATCCAGTATTTCATATTGTTGGCTTTTATAGAGATAAGATAGAGATAAGGCTTGAATCAAAGATAAGATTAGATTAAAAGATATAAATAGTAAGATAAAGAGAGTAGAGTAAGAAAGGAAAAATATTGATAATAGATAAATCAATATAAAGAATAGAATAAGTGAATATAGTGAGATTCTCTGCGCTGTCTTTAGAAATGCATGATTTCTCAGGCATATTTATATCTGCTTCTGAGGATGCTTTCAGTAATATCCCTAGATCAGAATTATGCCGTTTTCAGGTCTGATAATCTGATCATTCCGAATGCATCATTTGCATTTATCTTATTAGATTCAGTATACTGCATTTAGCTTACTGCACCCAGAATCTATTGATTCTGATACATATCTTATTATTGGAACCCGCACCACCAAACACTAAACCTGCTAAAAATATAGAAATTAAAGATAATACTTAGGAATATAAAGTTAAAAAAATCCTGAATTATAGAAGAATTAGAGAATAAACTTAATATCTAGTAAAATAAAAGAAATATAGTATCTTAGAAAATACTTGAAAATCTACTAAGAATTTAACAGGCTGTCACTAGCTGATTTAACAGTACTACCAGTAGATTAGTGACAGACTTTGCGAGCAATACTACCGTTCGGCTACAAAAAGGTGCCATGACATCTGATTGTACCTTCAGGTAGATCATAAGTGCTCAGTCCAACAATTAGTCAAAATTTGTCCAGAATAAGTTGTTCATTAACTAAGTCAGGCTAGGATTGTCTAATATAGCAGCAAGTTAAGCAGTGTTATGTGTGACAAATTCATCAGTGTTTGCGCTGTTTGTACATAGCGTGCTAATTCCCCTCACATATCTTGTATTTCTCCACAACATTTCCTTCTCTTTCCCCTTACACTTGAAATTCTAGATAAGATAGCACTAATATATTATTATATTAATCAATTGTCATATAATTTCAAGTGTCTATATTATTCTTCTCTTAATACTGTACACGGTCTGTAAGAAGCTGCCAGTATCCAAAATCTCTACATCTTTGGCAACGCTACAACAGCCAAATGAATAAAATAAATCAGATAGATAAATAACTGGAATAATAGTATATAAGACTAATACTGAGTCTATTCCTGTACCAGGAGACAGCTACTAATAACTGACTGGACTATTTATAGAAATAGATAATAAAGAAGATATTTTCTATAAAAAATTCTATAGTATATATATTAAAAATCCTGAATAAATCTTTAATATAATTCTTTATATTTTGAATTATCTAGAGACTAAAGTAGAGTATACTAAGATTACTGTTAATAACTTAACTACTAAAAAAGATATATTACTTGAATAGATTAATAATCCAACTAAAGAAAAAGATAATATAGCTACTAAATAAGATCTCTTTACTATATAGTTAGCTTATATTAGTTTCTAGACTAGATAAGCTATTAATAAGTCTTATAAGTCTATAAAGATTTCTGATTTTTCTATATTTAGTAATAGAAAAAACTCTACTTTTAAAGACTAGACTCTAATTATATACTAGAAATTAAATATTAATACTAACTACTATAGTACTGCAGTACTTTATAAGATATATATTATAAACTACTATAAAGAGAATATATAATATTATTTAATTTTTTATCTTTATCTAAAATTCTATAATTTCTATAATAATATTTAGAATATACTGATTTATCTAAAGAATATCTTTTCTAATCTAAATAAGAAATATAATATCTGCTAGTAGTATAATAACTTAAAGATAGTTCTTAAAAATAAGTTTTATATATTTATTTTAAACTTCTATTATCTTATAGTAAAGACTAGTATTAATCTAGACTATTAAAAGAAAAATCTATATTAGAGATTACTATTTAAGCTTTAGAAACTTATAATATCTTATTTTAATAATAATAAGATTAATTTTAATTAGTATATTAAGAAATATATCTGT
>NW_022474867.1:0-5074 GCF_009176365.1 Aspergillus alliaceus
TTAATTTTAGTATTATTAATTATTTAATCTAGATATTATATAGCTTTCTATTCTATATATTTTAATTAATAATACTATAGTTCTAATAAGATTTTTAATATAATAGACTAATCTAATCTTAGAGAAAATAACTAAGAATTTTTAGAAATAAATAAAGATTCTTAAAAATTTATTATAAATTAAGATTATTAAGCTTTCTATATAGCTCTAATAATTTTAGATTTATTTAAAATTATATAGTATTGTTATTTATTAATATATATTATTTAATAAGATTTTACAATTTTTTTTAATTTTATAAACTAACTTATAATCTAGTTTCTAGATATAAAGCTCTAGAATTTATAATAATTCTATAATCTTTACTTTAGAAACTAACAGAATATTAATATAAAAGTTAAATATATAAATATAGTTTTTAAGCTTAAATTTTATATTTATTCTATATATATTTAAAGGCCAGAATTTAGCTTTACTATAGTCTAGAATCTCTATTATTATATTATCTATATAGACTTTTAATAAGCTAGGCTTATAAGACCTGAAGTATAAAAAATTATTATATATATAGATATTAGAAAACATATTGGGTGCTTCTGATTATAGTGTGGAATGGTTAATTTTCTTAAGCTGCAGGAGCAGGATACTGCTAAGTTCTATATACAAAGCGGGAAAGGAACGGTACAGCAAGGCAGGCAGAAAGAAACAGGAGCAACACGAAGACCACAGGGGCATAATAGTGGAATAGGAATGGAACTGCAACACGCAACTAGCCTTGTTAGGCCCGCGGGTTAGACCGGGTTTTTAAGGTTGTTTAACCCAGCCTGTTGAGTTTGGGCCGGGTTAAGATGATATATAAACCACCCACAGAGGCCCACAACTGTAGATCCTTTTCTACTATAGTAATGATTTATATTCTTTATATAATACAGTCTTATAATACAGTAATTTATTTATATTATTATAGGTAAATAATATATTTACAGTATTTTTTGTCTTGGCAACCTGCGGGCTAACCCGTTGACCTGTGGGCTATCCAGGGAAGAAACCCGTCCCATACCGGGTTATTGTATTGGTCAACCCAGCCCATTTCTTGGTGGGTTGGGCCGGGTTGGGCTGGTTTTCGTGGGCTGGGCCTAACATGTCTACTAGTAACAAGTAGTAGATAATTAATATATTAATCTAATAAATCTAAATATACTATACAGATTAGATATCTACTGAAATAGAGATTATCATATATTAAAAAAGAGAGATAGATATAGATAAGGCTCTAAATACTAGTACTATAATAAAAGAGAATATATTATATAAAAATATTAGTTAAAATCTAATACTAATATTAGTAAAAAGAAAAATATATATAATTACTAGATAAGAAAAGACTAGTTAACTAAATAATAGAAGTCTTTCTAAAAAAAAGTAATAAATTTAAGATATTTAATCTACTAAATAGATAGAATATTAAAGCTATATATAATATAAAGTAGATTTAATATTAGAATAGATATTTTTATATATTAGATAAATTTCTATCCTGCTATAAAGAATTTCTAGATACTAGACTAATATAGTATTACGGGTTGAACCTGCAACACACACCACATAGTAGCTATGGTCATATAGTTCCCGCTAGTTATTCCTGATCTGTGTTTTCTGTTATCTTTTCCTCTTCAGCTATTTCTTCTTGTTCAATAGGCATACTTAGGTTAGAACAATCTATTTATTCTGTAATATTAGAAATAGCTTATCTGCCTGCCAGTTAGTGACAATAGTAGACCAACTATTGTAGACTCTAGACCTAGAGTCATACTAAGACCTGACTTGACCTGACCAGCCCGACTGTACGAAAATTTTTTTTATCATGACTGACCAGACACCTATAATCCTGCTTATACAGCAGCTCCAACAAGAACTCCAGAATCAATATATTGAGATCCAGCAACTACATACAGACCTTAATGCTTCACGTGCTGATATTCAGGAACTCTGTATAAAGCTGCAGTACTCCCAATCCCGATCCCGCCTGCCTGACCCGCCTCACTTTAATGGCAAGCCATATATACTTCATACGTGGCTTCCATCTATTAAAGCAAAACTATAATCAGATCAGCTCTCAGGAGCAGATACCTTTGACTATATATAGGATTAACTAGAATAACCTTAACAGGCTTCAGTCCTACACCTCCGCCAGTCTGCTAAAGATAATCAGTCTTGGAATCCTGAGATTATCTTCTCTTTCTTCCAATGTCTATGCCATAATCCACAGGAGTAACAAGAAGTAATACAGCGTTTCTTATCTATATAACAGAAAGAGAAGGAGTCACTTATTGTCTATCTTATTTATTTTGAATAACTCTTATACAAAGCCAGTACTACTTCATGGCTAGATATTTTGTATATGACCACGCTATATTGGGGGCTGCGGTCCACTCTCTATTAAACTCTAGAGGACTCAAATAACTTCTTATTTAATCTCCTATATAATAAATATATTGAACTGGTTCAACATGCCGATTAGCGCAACTGTCCTGCCCAGAAACCTATCTAGAAACCTGTCCAGACTCTACATACAGACCCGATGGAAACAGATCCTATCTATATAAATACTATCTGACCTGCCTTACCTGTCTTATCTATTACTTCTTCTTCTTCTTCTATCTTATCTTATCGCTCCTACTGTCAGGATCATGATCTCTACTTATACTCCGGCTCCGATGACTATTGGATTTTGAATTGTCCACAATACTCTGGTTCTGCATCACCTAATCCTGCTAAACCTCATATGAAGACCACAGCCTGTAGTGCTACATTAAGCGCACGCTTTGCTAAACGGCCTTCTTTGAAGGCCTAAGTGAAAGGGGGGGTACTGTTATGGGTTAAACCCGCAACACACGCCATATTGCGATGACCTGTACGTCACGTGGTTAGGCAGGCCTACTTCCCACAACACAAATCCTTGTATGATAGTGTTTCTCCCCCCATAGTTGAATTCAGTTGGAAATGCTACTATATCTAGCTTTCTACTGTGGAATAGCTATCTATAAATAAGCAGTCATCACATAATTCAACTATCTCTTCTTTTTATCTATCTTTTTTTTATCTACATGTGAAAGTAGTAGCTAACCTGACTAGTTAACCAACCTTGCGTGGACCCTAATCTTGAACTCTATAGCAGTTATTAGACACAAAGCTGTGGAACCTGATATAGCAGCCGTGTTAGTGCTGTTTTGAAGTGATAAATCCGCAGATATAAAGATCTGCAGGATACTAAGCTAAGGTCTATCAGACAATCCATCATGGTATGCCCTGTAGATATTATCAGAAAGGGCAAAGTAGCCTGTTGCTCTTCTCTTCTGATTAAAGAAGATAATACACAGCAAGAAGTGAATATAGAATAATTTATTAACTTTTATACTGAAAAATCTAAAATCTAAATAGCTATTTAAGAAATTTTTTTTTAACTATAATAAGTATAAAGGCTTGCTTACTAAGTATAGTAAGATTATTATAGAATAGCAGAAATATATTAAGTAATTTAAGACTAATACTGAGACTGTTAACCCTATCAAGATCCTGGAATATACAGAACTATAAAGAAAATTTAATAACTTAAAAAGAAAGATTAAGAAAAAGAATACTATAATATAAAAGTTAATTAATAAAATAAATTAGATATACTAGATTATTATCTAGAATATCTTATAGATATAGTAGCAGAGTAGAGAAATCTCTCTAGTAATTTTATTAAATTAAAATAAATCTTTTTACTATAATACTAAGATAACTAAATCTTTTATTTTTACTAATATTTAGAAAAGAGATAAGAATACAGTCTTATTTAAATTCTAGAAACTATAAATCTAAGACTAGTTAACTATAAATATAGACTATTTCTTTATTATAGTACTTTGCCTAGCTACTGTTAAGAGATAGTATAGTAATAAAGCTATAAATTATTTTATTTATTATTTTAAATCTAATTCTAATAATCTATATACTAATACTAAGAATATAATCTAGTACTTAAATCTAATCTATAATAATATTAATAAGAAAAAGAAAATAAAGACTAAATTCTATAAATTAATAATAAAATCTTATAATAATTTCTAGAAGTTTCTATTTAAATTTATTTATAATATCTAGAAGTCTAGTAAGCCTTATTTTAATTAAAAGACTAAGCTATATTACTATCTTCTAACTCTTCTATAGAACTAGATTATATTATTATATTATAATAAAACTATTAATTTTAGTAAGTTCTTTTATTACTATATTTTATTTATAAATTTAATTAAAAAGTAGTAGACTACTAAATAGAAAATTTATTAATAGAATTAATAAAGAAAGTAGATTACTATCTTAAAAATCTTTTCTGCTATACTTACTACTGAAAGTAATAAGAAATCTGATAACCAAGCTTTAAAATAAGTAAAGATAGTTAACTATAGTAAGATTACTTATTTTATTTATAAATAGCTTAGTTATTTTATAAATAAGTATTCTCTAAAAAAAAAGCTAGATCTAAAAGCTATTAAGTTAATGTCACAGTTAAACCTTAGGCTTAAGGCAGGATGACAAGTTGCGATACTATATATACCGCGCCTGGGAGATCAACTCTGATCGGAGTTGATCATAGTGGATCTTTTTACCTAGTGGAAAGATCTAATGTATTGAATTACTAATCCCAGGAGTAATCCTTTACAGTTAAATTCTGATTTTAAATTAGAAAAAGAGTATCTCTAGAAAAAGTCTTTTTTCTAGAAAAAAAAAATAAGATATCTAATTAATTAATCTTAAGTTATATATTTCTATTTATTTAAGAATCTAGAAAAAAGTTTTATAGTTAATTCTTATACTTTATTTATATCTTTAATTCTAATAGCTTATTAGAATAGTAAGTACTGTTTCTATATTAATTACTAGAAATTAAATATTCTTACTATAAAGAATTAATATTCTTTATTTTTAATTAATAAACTAATAAAGTAATTAAGACTTATATTTTTATAAGACTAGATATATAATAGAGATTTTACTATATCTAAATTAACTATAAATTTAAAGATCT
>NW_022474868.1:0-5074 GCF_009176365.1 Aspergillus alliaceus
TGGTTGCTGAGATATTCAAGTGTTAAAAAGGGTCGATTTGTATGGAATACAGAGCTGCGTCGCTGGCTTACATGCGTCGCTCGCTTACCGATTACGTTATATTCAAAATAGTGGTCATTTTGGTTGACATATTTTATCTGGAGATCAGACTAGACAATCGTCCTATATAGATATCACATATCATATCGCATATTATACCGCCACCAAGCAGCCACTTTAGTAGCTGACAGTTGACTATTGATGCATTATACAGTCTTTAGGATATATTCAAGAGGTATAGAAATATAGTTATATTTTCCTACTTCCTAATCTACTATAAAAACTGGAAAGAGTGAAGACATATCCTTACTATGCCTCGTCCAATAACAGATCTTGAGCTGCACAGGGATGATATTATTTCTCTTTACCCTTTAGGTAATGACCTCTCTGCTATTGCCTTATCAACAGCATGGAATTAAGATTTCTGAACGTACAGTCCAGCGATGTCTGAAAGACTGGCAGATTTCTAAATATCGACCGTGTACGGCAAGGGGGACTCTGAGCTTTCTCAGTGGATTCTTCGGCTCTTTTATGAGCAAACTCTAAGAGCTTGGATTAGTACGCTACACAGGTGACCCCTCAGTGCAGCAACCCCAGGAAGATGATATTATCCAAGTACTCCTTCAAGAGATGGGCCAGACTTTTTATGAGCTCGTCTCTTCGCTGGGGATTCGCAAAAACCTTACTAGCAGCCATAAGCGCATCCCACCCCGCCACAATCATGTAATAATCAGATCCCAAATGGACCTTAAAAGGCGCCATAGATTTAAGTTATTTGTTTTGTTGCAGTATGTGCCCTTTATAAATCTTTAATTGTCTAATCTTTATATTGGAATACTGTTTTTTCTTGTTCTCTGTTCTCCTTCTTCAGCTTAATACCCCTTCTCTAACATGTGTATTTGAATGAAATAGTTTTTAAATGTGGAATGGTCGAGTTGGTTTTGGCTTGGTAATGGGTGTCGTTAGCTGTACAGACCGGTACCTCACCACGATTAGCCCTAACTTTTCAGGCCTATTCTTTTCTATAGAAGGTGTTCAGTAAATATAATTCATTCTCACATAAGGTTATCTACTACTGGGGCATGCAAGACCGAGTGACCAGTTTCGAGATAACTTGATCTTCTAAGTGCCCCTATTTCACCCCCGTACATATATAGTATCCCAGCCACAGAGTCTGACAACTGCTTCCCACGCCTGTATTCCACAAATAGAAATTGGCCAAAGTAATACTGGCCTTCTTCGCGATCGTCTCGCCGCTATCCCCGTCCACAACCTGTAGAATTTTTTGCAGTTGCCTGTCATCCCGGTCTGTGTTGGCGTTGGTGTTGCGATGCCATTGCTTGTAGTAGTGGTAGTGGGCTTCGGGTTCGCGCCGACAATACTGACACAAACGTAGTAGTCAACCCACAAGCCGCCGCTGTTCGTTCCGATCTGAGTGTTCCATGCATATAGCTGGGTTTCCATGATGCTGTAGGTGGAGTGGGTGTTGAGATGCCGTTGCCAACTGTCGTTGTTGTTGTCGTTGTCGTCGGTGCCACGCCTATGATTTTCACGCAGACATAATATCCTAGCCAGAGGCCGGAACAGCCCGAGCCGATCTGGGGATTCCACGTGGTGAACTGGTTCCAGCTGATGCCGTACTTCTGCGCTATGTTCCCACATTGGTCGTCGTCGACAACCATGTGGAACTTGTCGCAGTTGTCGACCATCCCCGGGAGGATGGGTGTCGGCGTTTCAATGCCGTTTGTGGGATCCGTGGGGCCAGTTGTTGTTGCTGGGCTGGGTGTTACGCCGATGACCTTGCCGCAGATATAGTAACCCAACCAGAGACTGCTGCAGTCAGTCTTCACCTCGGGATTCCAGGAGACAAGCGGCTCCAGCGTGATGCCATTGCTGTTTGCGATGGCGTGACACTCATCGCCCTCAACTACCATGTGAAACTTATTGCAGCTATCAACTATGCCCGGGCGGATGAACGTCAGAGTCATAACTCCATTAGTAAGACTGGGCTTGGTCATTGTTGTGCCGGTGGACATTTTGCCAACCACCGAAATACAGATGTAGTAATCCAGCAAGAGAGATCTGCACCCCTGCAAATACCAGAATCACAGGAGGAACTTGTCCCGGGAGATGGTGCACTAGGAGGTAATGGCGCTGCAGTTATTGCCGGGCTTGACAAGGCGGACCTTGTTGCAGTTCTCAATTATATCTGGCTGGAGGGGGCTGGGCATTGGGATGCTGTTAGTGGCCGTTAGAGTCGTGCCTGAAGTCATGCCCGCACGGGGGTGTCCATTCTTTGATTCCGGTACAGATCTTTCCAGAGTCAGTCAAAAGGTACCGTGACGATTAGATATGGTAACTTATATAGTAGTCAACCCACAGGGTACTGGCACTAGGCGCCAATTTCCGAGTTCCACCCAACCAGCAGCTGGCGTGGTCAGACCGGGATACTTGTTAATAAATGTATCGCACATGTTTCCGGACTCAACCAGATCCCACTAATTACAAGCGTCAATTTGGCCCGGTTGAGTCGGATCCGGCGCGCCGGCTGAGTGGTGGTAGTAGAAGGAGCTGTCATCAGTACAGGTTCCTCAAAGACCTTGACATAGTATAAACAGCCCGCAAGCAAGTTCCCGCCCATCTTAGTAATAGCGGGATTCTACCTGGAGTCAGTCTATCCAAGTACTATACAGAGCGGCACACAAAGAAAAAGAGAAAAATATCACCCATCTCCAGAAATCAGCCAGAGTGATACCCCAGGCAGACAGAATATCCCCACAAGGAATGGATCTGTCGTTTTCCTACCACCAGGTACAGTGCAAAGTAGTATCCAGGTTATAGGGCATTGAAGGTGTTTCGTCTCTTCTCAGCCATATCCTTACGGCCACAAGGACACCCGAGACACCGAAGAGGCCAACATTGGCCACATGAATCTTGCCGACCATCCTGGATAAGCTGGAGCGGGACGATAAGCACAATTGCTGGGGAGCTCGACACGGGAAGTCATTTCAGTCATTATAGGGCTCTTATATACAGACATTCCTCCTAGTTCCTACCCATCCATACAGCTAGAGGAATGCCTCGGTGCGTGCTATCCTCCACCTGATCAAGAAAATCTCCGGTCCTCCCAAGCTCAACTGCCTTTAAATCTCATGTACGTCGTACAACACTGTTAAAGCAATCTAGAACCATGCCAAGTTCGCTTGACGGAACTTGGTCTTGGATACTAGCTTAGCCTCTGAATCTGGCGGGGGTAGGGTTTAGGATCCATTCTTGGTGCACGTGTACAGCACTCAACACTATAAGGGAAAATGTCCCTAAATGAAGAGGAAGGAGACTGTGTAGGCAGGCTAATACAGGCAGCTCTTTGCTCCGAGAGAGCTGCTGGTCTTAGTCACTGGTTCCGAACAGGTTTTTACTGATTGACTGGGGATATTATTAGAAGGGCAGAAATTGGCTGTGGCGAGATGTGAGCCTTAGTTACTTGGTGAGAAAGAGGGAGATGCTGCTAATAGATATAAGAGTAGCTAAGACTCTTAGCTTCATTTAAAGACTTTAGTATGCCTGAAGTGAAGGAGATATTAGTGATTTCAGCAATATAATATTAGGGCACTCGCCGGTCGGGATACTGGGCTGGTTTATGGTAGCGATACCTGGGAGAAGGTCTAATATAAAAGCTATTGGAACTTATAGATTAGTTAAACTTGACTAATAGAAATAATCGATGGCTTTAGCTAGTTCATCTGAGAAAGACGTCTATTCCGATACACTACTAACTGGATAAGATTTAGATAGACAATCAAAGTGAATTTATAAATTTCAAGAGTGATAAATAGCAATACATAGGTAAAGCACAGTAAATGACAATAAGAATAGACAGACAATAAATATCAAGCTTTGACAATCAGTGATCTATAATCTTAAAGTCTCCATATTGACCCACACAGTAAGCATTGCCCACCATTATATTATCACATGCCGAGTTGACTCTCCTGTTAAGCTGACAGAAAAGACTGGCAAGAATACCATATTTCATCGCGATCAAGTCATAAATGTCACCATTTGCTAGAAGATACCACTTCGTGTATGTCGGACTAGTCCCTGACCCAATGGGGCCCGAAGGCCCAGCGCTCGTCAGCATAGGGGCTTCTGGCTCCTCCCACACACAGATACAAACGGCAAACGCCGCTCGAGTATTCAAGCATTATACATTAATACTAGGGTTATACTAGTAAACATAATTAAGAGTGATCTTATACTTCACCACAATTACAGCACAGGTATCATCATTCTGTAGTAGATGCCACTTATTGCAGTTTTCTGGGACGCAGGATTGAGTTGGACGGGGGGCTCCACCCAACCTTCAGGAATAATCATAACAGTGGAATAGCAGGACAAAGGGATATCTGTCGGACTAGGAAGAACAGGATTGGATAGATTAGAGAAGCAGTATAGATCCTAGTGTTCACTGAAACATTTGGTTTCCAGGTCCCAGGAGTGCAGATGGTATTCCTTATCTCCAAGCCCGTCAAGCTTCATTAAAGATTCACAGGTGTCCTCGGCAACGACTTGGTATATAAGGCACTTGGAAACTTTGCCGAGGCAGAGTATCTTGCAGTTAACGGCTCATCAGAACTCATGGGCAAGCCATTGTATGCCAAAAGTCGGTCCATGGCTACAGGGAGGGCTTTGGCAATTGAATTGCCGTGCCACCGGCTTTCACAGTGTACATACTCGCACAAATCAGACTATGCTGATGTGAGCTTTCTGCAGAATCCCTGGGCAATAAGATGACAACGCTGGCGTCTCTGAAGGTGGAGTGCCAGCCGGCGCCGGAGTAACTGGATTAGAGGTCATGGGTATGCCGCACGATTGCTTCAATGCATCAAGGTCATCCTGGTGATATGCCGAGTCACCTGAAGTCTGAGCTGCATAGATTTCATGCAACACTTGGAGCAAAGTTCATCTTTGGTTATATCTTCGAGCTTGTCTATGCAGAAGCCTCCGTCGCGTGAAAAAACGTAAGCTTTCTCTC
>NW_022474869.1:0-4976 GCF_009176365.1 Aspergillus alliaceus
ATTCCGAATGCATCATTTGCATTCATCTTATCAGATTCAGTATACTGCATTCAGCTTACTGCACCCAGAATCTATTGATTCTGATAAATTAATTAAAGATCTTTCTATAATAAGAATTCTAATAAAAAACTATATTCTTTTATATTAATAAGTTTAGTAGTCTTATAATCTAGATATAGTCTTTTATAAACTTTTAGTAAAAGTTATAAAAGCTTAAGAAGAATTATATTTCTCTAACTATATTTAATATATTTTAGTTCTTTATAATATTAATCTTCTCTAGATCTATCTTAATACTATTAATATTAATAATAAAATCCAGAAATTATATATATTTTATATAGATTTATTTTTATTTTTTAGTTATAAGAATTTCTGGTAAGAGTTAATTCTAGATTTATAATAGTTAAGTTATTAAGTAATAAAAGTATTATAATATAAGTCTTATTCTTTATAAAGTTTAGTAATCTAAAAGTTCTTAATAGTTAGTTAACTAATTATTTTAGTAAGTTCTTTCTCTATATTCTAGATATAGATTTTAAAGTTAGTAAGATCCTGAAAATTCTAGAAATTCTAGAACTTTTTAAAAGAAATAATCTTCTTAAAATAGCTGCTCTTCTTTACTATCAGAATATAGAAGTATTCAAGAATATTATTATACAGTTTCTTTAGTATCTTATAATAGTATTTCAGGAAGTCCTTAAGTAAAAGCTTCTCAGGCTGGTTATTTTTATCTATATTTAGAGACAGGTATCAGTTCATGTCGCACGCCATAGTAACTGGATATTTAAGGATTTTAAAGATAAGATTAGAGAATTCAAGAGAATAAGAAAAAGATAGTATAAAGAGAAGCAGAAGTAATTCTAATATAACAGTTCAGGCCAATATAGATAAATTAATCTTATTAGATAGCTTTAATACAAGAGAATTACTTGAAGAAGAGAATATCCTATAAGTAAAGCTCTGAGATATTGTCTATCTCAAATATAAACAGAACAAACAAGAATCATGCCCTACTTTCTGATATTCACTATGAACTCAGCAGCCTGTATAGTGACTGCGCCGTCACACTAGCCCTATATTTAGAATAGGATAGAAAACGGGATGCCAAGAGAAAAAACAGAATAGAATAGGATAGAATAGGAAATTCCTATAATAAAATACTATATATACTATTATAAAAGATTATTACAGACTATATAGTTTTAGCTTATATTAGACTATAAGTAATACTACTCCTCAGCTATAAAAAGATAGCATATCTAAAGATAAAAGAGAATAGAGATTAAAATAGAAATATATTTAGTAAAGATAAAGCTAGTAATAAGTTTTTTATTTAATTATATTAGCAGTTTTAAGATTTTAAAAATCTTAATTTTAGTTATTACTTTTGATTATTACTTTTAATTATTATATTCTGTATATTAAAGGTGTTTTGTATTTTATTTTAGGATTTTAGAATAGAAAACGGGAATTCTATCCCATTCTAAAATCCCAAAATAATGCCAAGATAATTATAGGAATCCTATACTATTTTAAATTTAGGATTAGGAATCCCGTTTTGTGTGGTTAAACGGGATGGGATTCCCATTTTAGCCCTATATTTGGGATGGGATGGGAAACGGGATGCCAAGAGGGAAAACAGGATGGGATGGGAATGGGAATTTCCCATCCCATCCCATCCTATCCCAACGGTCAGCCTACAATGGAGTATACAGGACTATACAGTGATTGGATCTACTCCCAGACCTATTTCCAGAGAAGTCACCACGGGAGTAGCCAATAAGGGATATATAAGTATATTTATTTATATACTTAGTGATGGAAATCTAGGGTATTGATAGCCTAGATATCCTTAGGCATGTGATCAGGGGAATTATTGATCATAAGATAAGATGAATGATAGATAGATATCGGGTAGATCCCATAAGAATGAATTGACTAGATATGTCAAGGATATCTACTATTCAGGGTAGAAGACCTGTCAACTAGGTAAGGATACGTAGGCTAGAAGGGAGAGAGGTCAAAGGCAGGCAGTAGATACTATTCAGACAGGAGACTGATTCTTGATCTCCTACTACTAACTATTCGCTAATTTATAGCTGAAGACTCTGTATGTAAAGGGTTCAGATTTCCTGTTGAAAACCAAACTGTTGATAGCCTGATATTCCTTATCGGTGGCTGATTGTCCATGTACCTGGGTCAGGATATGCTGTATGGCTATCAGGCTAAATCACTATTTAATCTGTGATAATTATACCCCTCTTTTTCTGAGCTAACTGTCCCCAGTCAGGGTTTATGTATAGATCATGTATAGTAGGCGACGCGTCAGGGAAGTGTAAGTGGTTCTGTATAGAGACATGAATATTATATGGATAAGATCTGGCAGTAAATGATAGTTATCTATAATAATAATATTAATATTAACAGAGAATATTAATAAGCTTTTATTTTCTATTTCTCTTTCTAATCTATTTATTTTCTATAATATCTCTCTTATATCCTGTTAGTCCTCATTCCTTCTTCTTTTAAATTAATCTATATATTATCTTTATTATTCTGATAGTATTATACCCCGTGATTACCCTATTCTTAAGAATCCTGTAAAGCCACTCTTTTTATAGTATATATATTATCTTTATATAGCTGTTAAGAATAATAGCCGAGATCCTGGTAAAGTATTTAAGATTAGGTATATCTTTGATAGTGTTACTTTAGTATTATATAGCTAATATACTAGTAGAAATGCCAATTATGACCAGATATGTTTTTTTGATAATAATCTATATAATTAATATTGATTTAATTAGACTTTATAGAGAATACTAGAGAATATTATAGACCTTTCTCTAGTCCTGGAATAGACTAGAGTAACTTTCTTTGGGGATAAGGATAAAAAGAATAAAGATAGAAATAAGAATAAGAAATACTATATTTTTCTGATTAAGATTAAGGAGCAGATTACTAGTACTATAATTATATTAGCTTATATTTTTAATATTTCTGAATAAGCTCACTACCGCGAATTCTGATTGACTGTATATAAGAAAGATAAAGCTATAGATAAATAAATTCTGATTTAGACTAGACTTGCTAATATCTAGATAAGAAATTATTTATAATATCCTAGTAAATACTGTAGTGTATAGGGAATACTATTAGTCTTCTTTCTTATATCTGCTGTCTTATAATACTGGGTTTTTAACCTGGCAGGTTAGTCTTTATCAGTTTCTTATTACTGTTCAGGACATTGTTCATGAGTATTTCTGTATTAATAATATTAATAATAATTTTAAGAATAAATAGACTAAGATCTGTAATAGCTTTCCCTTGGCTTTAAATAAGATTTAGGGAATGGATTAGGTATATATATATATTTTAATAGTAATAGAAATTATTTTTAGTAGATATATTATTAGTATTTCTGCTTATAATTATAAATTTTCTTTTAGATATTTACTATATTTTCTTTAGAAATTTATTAATTATATTCTAAGAGCTACTTTATCTATTTAATTAAGAATTAGATTTCTTTATTAAAAATTTGCTTTTCTTTAACTTTTTTAATTTTCTATTTATCTTTATTATTAAGGTCTGGTATCAGTAGTAAATTAGCACTGTTATCTTTATATTAGGCCTAAGACTTTAATAAAGAGATATAAAATATATTATAAATTCTATTATATTTTTTAGATAGATAAAGTCAGTAGACTTACTTTCTAATAATATTAAGTACTTAAAATAATCTAATATATTTAGATATAAGTTTTTAGGCCAGAACTTTTAGTTTAATATTCTAGATAAATAATTATATTAAATTATTTTATTTAAATATTTTAAATTAATAGTATTTTCTATAGTATTTTATTTATAATTCTATTACTTTTTACTAATATTCTTTTAATTCTTTATAGAGTTTTTCTAATTTTTTAGTATAATATTATACTATAGGAATCTTTTCTAAGTAAGTACTGTTCTTAGTATATAAATAAAAGTTAGATAAATAGTCTAGTAAAACCTTAAATAATAATAAGCTAATAGTTATATTTTAAATATTATTATAAGTAAATTTAGTAGTAAAAAAAAGATTAGACTAATTAATTTATTCTTTATTTATAAAGTACTAAAAATAATATTTTAATATTTAGTTTATATATTCTATTTAGCTATTAGTTTATAGATAGAATACTATTAATAATCTAAGTTTAATATAGCTTAAATAATAAAGACTTAACTAGAATTTACTAGTAAAAATAGAATCTTAATTAGATATAATATTATTTAAAAATCTAAATTATAATTTAATATTATTATAAAATAATTCAGCAAGTTTTACTATATTAATTATTAATAAAATAGAAAAGAATAGAGACTATTTTAAAAAGTAGTTAATTACTATCTAGATTAAATTAATAGATTTAGTTTTAAAGATTATCTTAGATAGTCTAGTTATAAAATCTATAGATAGTTTTATAAAGAGTCTAAATAGAATTAGTAATAATTCTAATATTCTATATAGATAATATTTTAAAGCAGTTATTTTTTAATATACTAGATATTCTATTATATATTCTATAATATCTTTTTAGAGATTTATCTAATAAAACTTATATTTAAATAGATTTTTAGTTTAGTTTTTTCTAAAATAGCCAGTAAGAGAATTATTATAATATAAAGTAATTAGAATTTACTGTAAATTTTCTTTTAATAGAATATATAATTAATTTTTAAATTAAATAAGTTTATCTAGAGTAATACTCTAACTCTTATTTTCTATAAGCTTTTATTTTATAGTAGCTTTTTATTATTAGATTTTCAGGTCTTTAAATTATATTTATTTTATAAGATCTTATAAATTCTTATTAATCTTAATAATATATACTTTCTTAGTAATATAAGTATATTATATCTAAGACTAGAAAATAAATTAGTTCTGATTTAATTTTTTTTAGATAGTCTAGTTAGCTATTTCTATA
>NW_022474870.1:0-4861 GCF_009176365.1 Aspergillus alliaceus
TATAGTATAATTTATATATAATAATATAGTATACTTAATAATAGAAATAATACTATTCTATATAAATTATAGATACTACTCTATTATAATTAGAGAATTTAGAGAAAAGAAATCTATTATAGAAGAAGTAACCAGCTTAATAAAGATTATTAGAATATTTTATAAATAAATAATTAAGAATATTAATTTCAGAAACTAATAAATAGCAGCTTATTATAATAAATACTATAAAAAAAATCTATCTTTAAAAGAGAGAAGAAAGTATTTCTATTCTATAGAAATATAAAGATAAAATAACTAAATTTAAAACTTAATTATTAAAAAATCAGACTATTTATTATTAAAGAAAAAATCAGTAATATTAATTATTAACTAAGACTACTAGAATCTATATTATATATATATCTAGTATTTTATATCTTATTATTAGAACCTGCACTACTAAACACTAAACTTACTGGAAATATAGAAATTAAAGATAATACTCAGGAATATAAAGTTAAGAAAATCCTGAACTATAAAAGAGTTAGTAAATAAATCCAATATCTAGTAAAGTAAAAGAGATATAGTATCTCAGAGAATACTTAGAAGTCTATTAAGAACTTAATAGACTGCTACCAGCTAGTTTAATAGTATTACTAATAGATTAGTTAAATATTACCCAGAATAAGAAGTTATTTATTATTTAAGTTAGACTAGGATTTATCTTAGATATAGTAGCTAGTTAAGTATTATTATTTATAATTGTTGAACGGGAGATCATGTGATCCAACATCATGTGATGATATATCATGAAATCCTGATTATTCTATGTATGATCTATGCATTTCTATATATTTCTATCTCATTCTTAAGATGCTATTTTTATCATATGTTGCAGGCCTAAGGTCTATATCTATTCAATATAAATAGATCTATATTTCTATCTATTCTATAGACCGGATTGATTTAGATTAATCAGATTAAAGCAGTTTAATTAATCTCATTTTATTATTCTATAGCCATGTCTATCTAATCAATTCATTCTATGGATTTTACCTGATATCTATCTATCTATTATCTATCTTATCTCTTGATCAATTCCCCTGATCACATGCCTAAGGATATCTAGGCTATCAATACCCTAGATTTCCAACAATAACTACTATTATAAATAACTTATAGAAAAATAGGATAATAAAGTCTAGAGAAAAGGCAAGTATCTACTAAAAATCAGTATAAATTAGATAACTAATAAAAATATATAGATATAAGATATAGTAATTCTTACAGCCTATAATCTATAGAATTAAATACTATTAATAAATATAAGACACACAACAGTGTAACCCAAAAAGAAAGAGAATAATATAAAAAAGAAAGATATTATTTTCTCTACAGATAATTAGAATATTTTTAAAAAGATTACTGACAGAAAGAATAATAATTAAACAGCAAGCCATAATAACTGAGAGCAGTAGTATATTTTAAGAAGCCAGCTCAGCTTAATATAATCCAAGAAAATGATATATATAATATCACTAAAACACTTAAGAATAGGACAGAATCTATATAACTAAGCGCTATAAGGGTGGCCAGTCCTAATAATACTTGTTAATTGCAGCTCGGAGAGCCGCAGTTAGTAGGGGAATAGCGTGCTACGGCGCCGCAGGTGGCAGGAGCAGAGGACTGGGTTTCTATTGAACGATCTACTACCATACACAGAGGTTGATCACTGGTTTCTGAAGCCATTGGGGTGCGGTAAAGATTTTACTGCAGCGGGTAGCATGTGACCCGCATGTGCTACTATATCACCTGCAGGCACTGTAAGGTACACCTAACATTATCCCCCTCTCTCAGAAAGCCCTGGCCTCAGGGCTTTGTAGGTACTCATTTATGCGAGTGTAGAGTCCTGGCTTATGTGGGGTTGGTTACGGGCGTATAGTATAGGCATTCAGTAGTTCTGAGTAGTATATGATTTTATGCTTAGGGATAGCCTTATATTTTCTATTTTAGGAAGTATAGGAATGTTAGTTATGTTATATAGGGTCTAATTCTGATTCCTGCTGTATACTCTATAGTATAAAACACTTAGTTCTATTTACTTATTTGATATCAGGTAGTGATATTGTGTTATAGTTATATTATACTATTCACTGATTCTGTTATCTAGACATTACTTATATTAGATATTATTTACTATACAGTAATTTCTTATATACTGTTTCTTATTTCTTTTCTTAATTACTAATCTCTTCTATATTTATAGTAAGTGCCTTATTTTCTGTATCATGCTATATATTTAGGTTATTCTGATTATAATATTCTATTCTACTTATTATATTGCCTGTATCTTATAATTTTAAGATTTTCTGAGCTATCAGATATAGCGCTGTTATATCTATTATTCTACTAATAATTATATTCTGTATTAAGCTCTTTTCTGTTTCCTTCTTAGCTTTATTTATAAGCTTATATATATACTGATTCCACTGGTGTATTTAATAGATAGCTAAATGTTAATCTACTGCTACTTATATACTCTACTATATCAATAGATACAAGAAGAAGAACCATGCCTGTTACCTATATTACTAGCAGGCTTTAGTCCTTGCTATATCTTCTTCTATATCTTCTTCTTTTAAGGGCTTTTTGCTAAGTCTGTTCCTGGTCCTCTCTTTAAAGAAAGTGGTTGTGTTACTGGGTTTCCTTAGCAGGGATAATATCGCGCTTTCAGTTTTCTTAAGTAGAGAAGATCTTTTGCTCTTCCTCTCTTTAGAGAATAAGGCTCTCTTATCTTTAAAAGATAACACAGGTATTCTCTTGTCTGAAAATAGTAGGAAGTAATGCCTATAATATCTCCAGCACTATGATTTAGCCTTACCAGAAATAAGTATTGCCTATATGATCTGTAAGAGCTATTGTGTCTGTTTCTATTATATAAGTGGTTATTACTGTTATATACCAGCAAGTGATATCTTCTGATCCCCAATACTGGGTTATACTGATATATACAGTAGGTGTCCACTGGGGCTATTATACAGATAGATATAGTGTTAGTGGCATATCACTGCTTTAAGCAGTCTCTGTCTACTGTTATAATAAAGAAGGCTCTTAAAGCTGTAGTTCATACCCTTAACACTGCTGTTTATCCTATATATATAGCACCCGGTACAGCCCGCCGCGGTAGTGATAGTTTAGGTTCAGAATCACTGGCTTCTTCTACTTCACCCCCTACAAGCCCCTGCTCTCTTTACCAGTATATACTGGATATATTTATTTCTCTCTTTAAGTGAGTTCTCTTTCACTAAGCGGACTCCGCTGGAGCTAATCTGTAGATATAGAGGATAGAGTGTTTTTATCTTTTGATTATAATTAGGATAGATGGAGTATAGCCTTTAGATATTTCTATAGTTTTTTTTTTTTATAATTTATTTCCGCTACTTGGTAAACTGTGTCCGCAATATCATGGTTTTATAGACTTATTATAGATATCAGTACTCTAGGTATAGTCAGTCTTTTCTTTTATATACTGGTATTTATTCAATGCTTGAGTTTCTTGCACATGCTCCAATAGTTTCCAGATATTATCTATAGATATATATCCTGTCTATTAGACTAGATATAGTATTTCTCTATTCTGGATATATTTTTCTGCTAAGATATATTTTATCTTCTATTCTTTATCTCTATTAATTAGGATAGATAGTGGCTATATCTTCTGACCTTTCTATTAGTAATATAGCTCTAGTAATAAGATATAGAAAACTGGATATAAATAGCAGTATTATAGTAGTAGTCTTAGTTTATAAGACTATATTTTTTATATATTAATAATTATAAACAGTTTTAACTGACAGTAATCTAATTTAATATTTAGTTATATAGTAGAGATATTCTTTACCTGTACTAGTACTTTATCTTTTATCTTAAACTATATATCTATATAGTATTTATTATACTATATTATTATTATAGTTTTAGATTTCTTAAATATATTTTTTACTATATTATATATTTACTAGAGCTCTTTAGCTCTTTCTTTTATTTCTAGAGCTTTTATATACAGTAATCTATTATTAATATTAATCTGCAGATTTAGTGTGAAGTTTATTAATATATAGAAAGATATTATTTTAATAGTACTGTAGACTATAGTATTATATATATACTGTACTACTAGTAGCTAGCGGGCCCAGTTATCCTAAAAGAAATTATAGTATATATATAGATAATACTCTAGTATTTAGTTCTGATACTTAGTTTATCTATTTATCTATAGATAAAAGTAATAGATAGTTTCTACTTTATTTCTAAATAGTTATATAGTATTGTCTAGTAGTGGCTAGTAAATACTATATCTTTATTAGTTACTAGATATTATAGATTTCTAAATATAGAAATTATTATAGTATATATTAACTCTATAAGATATAGTATATTAATATCTTTACTATATAAAATATAGATAGTATATTTAATTAGTATGTCTATTATAATTAATAATATATTATAGATCTTTCTCTACTACTTACTAGAAAATAATTCTATAATAAAATCTATAGTTATAATATTTTCTAGTCTTATAGAGATTAAGAGTAGAGCTAATTTTCTATAAGATATATATCTATATATTTTAATATATTAATAGATATTATATATTTTTATATATTCTTTTATATTAGTATATATATTATACTAATAATACTTATATCTAATAATATTATAGATATAGTTAAAGCTAGTATAATCTCTCTATAGTAAATTATAGTTTATTCTTATAATTTCTTGAATTATTACTTTAATTTTAGATATATAAAACTATATTTTTATATTTAAAAAGTCTATCTTTATTTATTCTCTAGAGTAAATTATTTTACTT
>NW_022474871.1:0-4852 GCF_009176365.1 Aspergillus alliaceus
TAGTTGGGATCTGGCTCTACCATTTGATGTATTGTGACAATGGCTAGCCGCCCCGTTGTTGTGTGCTTCGTGCCTTGAAGTTGCTTGATAGAGTCTGCTGGGCTTTCTCCGCCTCGGCCTCTTCCCACGCGGTCATGACCTCGCCCACTGCCACATCAATATCAGCTGCGTCCATGGGAATCGATGGCTCCTCAGTCCCTGCTGCCTGCACGTGGATGAAATGCGATCCAGTCCGCGTTGGAAATATCTGCTGGCATGTGATAATGATATACAACCGCCGTAACTCGGTCTCTTGCTAGATGCGTTGCTCCCGGCGAATGCGGCCGCCCCGGGGAAACCGGGACCATCCATGGACACTCTGCCAATGGGCCCACATGCTGTGGACACTGCGGCCAATATACTGATATCGGGGGTAATCACGCTGGCATAATATGCTATCGGGATATATAGGCAATCCGGACAATGCCTGGTCCACATGGTGGGGAATCATGACGGTATTGGCCTGCTAGGCAATCCCCTCCCACTGCTGCACGGCGTCATGGATCTGGACAGCATCGGCATGTTTTATGCTATGGGCATTGCCTTTCAAATGCCGGATGATCTCGGGGGGCCATACACCATGCTGACATGATCAGTAAATAATCACAGGGAACTCTTCCAGTTTTTGAAATAATTGATACTCGCGGGGTTCCATGGCGCGGGACAGTGGACACTATAATGGAAATCCTAATAATGCTGGGAATGGGAAATGGGGGAATGGATGGAAACGGGGGATGAATGGAAACAGGAAATCTGGATATGCAATATAGGGAATCTGAAATGGTTAAATTGGTTGGTGGTCTTAATGGATCCTGATATTATTCCTGATCCTCCGCGGGGCAATAATGACTGGTTAACTTTCATGTAAACTTGCCTTTCCGGGATACCCTAATGTTTCGTGATCGGCTGGGGTTCTGGGGACACATGGATGAAACGCTGGCGGTGATGTGGAATACATGGAATCCTGACTCAGTATGGACTGGACCCTGTTAATTCCTGGATGCTGTAGACGGGAAAATGCTATTGTTCGATATACAATATAATGGCTCGACTGATGGTCTTGCCGGATGATATGACAATGGGTAATGGGGAATAACCGATCGGCCCGTATCCCAACAAACCCGCAACCATTAATTATGGGCAACTTTTGACCACCACTGCATGCGCAAATCATGGTATAATCATCTCCGAAATGAATGGCAGATAATATCGCATCCTCCCAGTAACTGGGGAAAATTTGAAGCCAACTGGCCAACAATTCATCGCTGATATATATGTTTAATATTTCGCTGATATATACATAAACCCTGAATATGACCGCTTATCAGCACCCGTCTTTTGTGATAAGCACGACAATATCACCCATGCCTGTGGGCTAGATAATATCGCATCCTCCCAGTAACTGGGGAAAATTTGAAGCCAACTGGCCAACAATTCATCGCTGATACATATGTTTAACATTTCGCTGATATATACGTAAACCCTGAATATGACCGCTTATCAGCACCCGTCTTTTGTGATAAGCACGACAATATCACCCATGCCTGTGGGCTAGACAATACCAGCCATCTTAATTTAAACTAGCCAAGAAAAATTAAATTCATCACTAATTAAATTTGTTATTACTAATCAGATTGCTAAGCATATTACTAAGTCCCTTACCCATGGAATCATTGATGCAGAATCGGCATATATATATATATTGGCCCACAGACAATGAATTCAATCAAATCAAGAAATTATTTCCTTGAGAAATTATGTCACTAAATCTACCAATCTTTCTAATCTATATATCAGACTGGTCCCTGCTAGTCTGTACTATCCATCAAACTGCAATCCATCCATCAAAAGCCCAGGATCACCTGGCAGCCCACCATCTGAATCAATCACACTATACAGATCAAATCAATGCTCTACACCTACCCACTATACAACATGTCCATCAAGCCATGCGGGCCCGGGAACCCATTGCCCCCATTGAGACCCTGGCCCCATCCATGCCAGCATATCAATGCCGCGTCCACAGCTGCCACACACTGGCCCTGACCCGGAGAAAGCTAAATCATCATTTAAGCCGGATCCATCGGCAATTTGGTACTGCAAATCAAGCTTGCTACCAACAATCCTGCTGGGTTCAGACCCTGGATCACCCGAGATATATATTTCGCGTCCACCAACCCATGGACAGCCCGCCCCAGTCATTGATCCAGACCCAGATTGCAACATCACCGGATCCAGATTAACTGGCAAGTCAATTCCTACACAGTCATAGAGCTCTGGAACAGCACCTGGCTACCAAGAGAGTCTTTAGGGTCTATGGAACCCCAGATAAGGCTAATTCCTTCCACCTGGAGACCCGATATCCGATATTTCTGGATGGCCGGGATCTGGACACCCTAAAGGGTCTATTTACTATAGACCAGCAGGATCAGGATCAGGCAGAGGCCCTATTTAATATAATACACTCGATTCTAGTGAATGGCCAGCAGAAGCTGTTTCAGATCCCAACCCAGGCATTATTTGCCTTAAATTCATTTACTAGAGATAATTCCTCTATAAAGCGCTTTAGGCCTCTCCAGAGCCCAATTACCTTTTTAAACTATACCTATATCTTTCAAGCTTTTCTAATCTTTCTATTGAATTCCTATCAAGATCAGATCACCCGGGAGCCCCAGGGCCCCCAGGCAGTCCACCATCTCTATCAGCTAGCAGCCCCTGAAGTTGGTATCCTACAGGCCCTGGAGACCTTCCTAGCTCAGGTCCGGCCACACCAGACCCAACCAGCTGGGACCACCCCCTCCAGGGTTCTCCAGCCGGACTGGCAGGACCATCTAGAATCAGAATCAGATTCTGATCAAGAGGATCAAGATTTAGAGAATCAAAACAGAGACCTTGAAGCAGGCTCTCAGCCAGGTCAGCCAGGTCAGCCAGGTGCGCCAGGTGCTCGGTCAGGTGCTCGGCCAGGTACTCCGCCAGGTGCTCCGCCAGGTGCAGAAGAGTCAGATTTATCAGATAGTGAATCAAAGCTAGAGCTTTTTAGACCCCCAAATCACCGAGTCAGCCGATTTAGGAAACAGGATATTCAAAAAGGAGCCCATCTGGTCCAGGATCTAGCCCGAGCCCTGGTAGAGAAATGGCTAAAGAATTAATTTACCTGTCCTCTCTATGCCTTTCTGGCCTGCTTTAGTAGGGATTATGCCCGTGGCTGCTTTAAATATATCAGTCAGATTGGCCATATCTATTCCGCAATATTAAAAGTCTTTCAGTTTATCTTTTTAATCCATATACATGAAGAGATATATATAGATCAGACCCAGCCCCCAGAGCCCATGAGTGAATATATCAGGGAATGGATGACCCGATACTGTACCGGCCAGGCAGAGACACCCCTGGGAATCCTGCTAGGCCACCGAAATCTAGCACTATTCCTGATCCATAATGGCACGGCCCTAGGTCAGGTAGTTCTAGTGGGCCCCTACCAGTTCAAGTATCGAGCTCTACTGATCTCACAGCAGGAGCTGCAGAGCTTTTTCTACCAGATAATTCAGGATCTTGCAGATCAACTGGCTAATAAGCTCTTTCTAGATTTTGATTATTTCAGACAGATAGCAGTCTCAATCTCTTTATCAGAGATATCAAGATATAAAGACTTTCAGAATCCAGCTAGGGATTTCAGTTTTAGAACTAATTATCCCCAAAAGACTCACTGGGATACCTTTTTAATACAAAAGATCCTAGCACCAGCCCAACAGACTATCTGGTTCCAAAAGACCCGATCTGATCAGGGGGAAGCTCTGGAGCTAAATCCTAGATCAGCCAAGGCCTATCTAGCAGAGATATCTTAATTTCTTAAGACTCTATCAGTTCTATGCCATATGACTAGTGGTGCCCCAGCCCGTGGAACTGAGCTGAACCAGGTCCTGTTCCAGAATTCAGCCTCAGATCTCAGGCATCTCTTTCTGGACCCGAGGCACCAGCAGTTTCTGATTCGCCTGGCCTATTCAAAGACCTTTAGCCAGACCGGTCAGGTCCGTAAGGTGATTAGGGCTCTGCCAGAGGCAGTATCCTGGCTTCTACTGATCTACCTAATATATATTGAGCCCTTTCTGGAATTCTTGATTATTCAGCTGAACCACAGCCTTCCCAGAAAGCCAGAGCGTCTCTGGACCACCTTTAGGATTTCTCACCTGTCTAGGGTTTCGGTCAGGCCCATTGATTCCCGGACACTATTAACCACCATGAAAACCCTAATGGTTGCGAAGCTGGGTCAGCCGCTCGGGATGAGCACCTGGCGGCACCTGGCCCAGGCCATCATTCGCCATGGGATGCAGGAGCAGGTGCCCGAGGAAGGCCCCGGGGATGACCGGGATGATGAGAGCCTCGGGGCCCAGCAGATGCATCATTCCAGAAGAACTGGCCAGCAGATCTATGGCCGCCAGCAGGTACAGTTTGGCCAGGTCGGGCCGGATTATCAGGAGGCCCTGATCCAGTTCAGCCAGCGCTGGCATGCCTATTTAGGGTTAGCACCCGGTCAGGTGATTCTGGACCGCCTATTCTATCCCCATACAGAGCAGAGAGGCCCTGGTATTGATCCCGATGGCAACCTGGATGGCAACCTGGATGGCAACCTGGATAGCAATCATAATAGCAACCATGATATATATACTGAGATCGGCCAGATCAGATCCCTGCCCCTGGCCGAGCCGGTCATTCAATTCTACTGGCCCCGGGCCATGGCCACACAGGCCCCGAGGCACCATGTGACCCTGGGTGAATTCAATACATATATCTCACTGGACCAGGGCCCGGGGGC
>NW_022474872.1:0-4843 GCF_009176365.1 Aspergillus alliaceus
GACTGCTCATTCATAGATAGCTATTCCACAGTAGAAAGCTAGATATGGTAGCGTTTCCAACTGAATTCAACTATGGGGGAAGAAACACTATCATACAAGGGTTTGTGTTGTGGGAAGTAGGCCTGCCTAACCACATGATATACAGGTCATCACAATATCCCCCCAGTAGAAAATTTCTTGGACCCTAAGAATAGCAGTCTTCTAGCTAATCTGCCTATTTTAGCTATTTCATCTGTTATGCCTTTTTGATAGGCTTTCTAATTATCTCTTTCTGTACCGGGTTACTGTTATCTACATGTTCTGATTCAAATTCCTTCCTTTCTGTAGTGCTTAACTATTGATCTAAGCAAACCGGCGGGCTAGGCATTTTAGGGTGCTGGGTATAGAAATTATGGAGATATACAGGACTATTCCTGAAGTTAATAGCGGGATACTATTCAGGGTTATTATTATGGCCAAGCTATTTAACTTTGTATTATAGTTTACTATAGTATAGCTATACAGTAATAATCTTCTTAATCTTCTATTTATTATAGCTGTTAATCTAAATTACTTATAGAGAATCTTTATATTAACTGGATAGTAAATCTATTACAGCCTTCCGTAGCTTGTCTAGACTGAACACTAGGTATATCTTCATTAATAGGGAAAGGTCTAGCCTATAGGCATTCCTAACTTTTATAGTGATTTAGTAAGGACCAGCCTGTTAATTATTTAACTTCTTATTTAGATAAGCTATATTATATCTCTTTAGTAGTAAATAGACTATATCTTCTACTGTAAAGTTAATCTCTTAATAATACTTATCTACTTGATTTTTCTAGGCTATTTAAGCTTTTTCTATAGATTTATAGATATAGTTCTAAATATCTTATATTCTTTTTATCTGTTTCACTGCGGTATCCTGGTTAACTTATTTCTGTAGAGTAGTAGCGGGTTTAGTAGTCTAATTAAATAATACTTATAATTTATAGCTCTTCTTAATATATACTGGTAATAATCCTGTAGATTTAGACAGGAAAACTATTATAGTATAGTTAATTAGCAGTAGTATCTTAGTCTAGTTATCTTGGTAATAGTTAATTAATAGTCTTAGCCTTATTATAAGTAGTTAATTCATAATCTTGATTTAACTATCAGTCTCTAAATATCCGGCAGTTAATAGTTTCAGTTTAATCTCAAGAATATAGTATAGTTCTATCCAGAATTCTAATATAAATTAGGGACTCTAATCTAATACTATAGAGTTAGGGATATTATAATATCTATAGATATACTCTATAAATAATCTTATTATATCTCTGGCTATAATATCCTTATAGTAAGGGAGAGAGATCAGTTTCTTTAATAGTCTATAGATAAAAATATATATATTATTGTAGCTATTCTAATTCTTTAGTATACTATAAAAATCTATAGATAGATACTGCTATAGCTAATCAGATATTAGTAGTAGTTATAATAGGCCTAGTTTCTTATCTCTTAGATTTACAGCTCTATAGTATTTCTTATAGTTTAAGATATATTGTTCTATATCAGAATTCTATTCTTACTAGTAGAATCTAGACTTAATAAGCTTCTTTATCTTTCTAATTCCTAGATAGATAATAGATCTCTGATAATAGATCTTATTTATTAGCCTGCCTTATAGGTCTTTATATAGTATCTTAGTCAGGATAATTAATTAATTCTAGAAGATAAGAATATTATTATCCTGAATTTTTTATTTATCTAGTCTTTTAGACTTTATGACTTCTTTCTAGTCTTATAGAGATTCAGTATTCTAATTTATTTATCTAATCTCTTCTATAATTAAATCTTCTTTTAATTCAGCTTTTAATATAGTGATTTTAATATCTTTATAGATTATCTTCTTTACTATCTTAGATTAGAGAAGAATCTATATCTAGAAATTATAATCTAGAGCTCTATTTTTATAAGATAGAATATCTATAATAATATTAGACTTACTAGTATAATACTTAATCAGAAAATAGAAGTAAGAGAAAAATTCTGCTTAATAGGCTTAATATACTGATAATTTTTTTATAGTTATAAAATACTTAAGTACTCTATAATCTATAAAGATTATAAATTATTTATTTTACTATAAGCTCTATAGTTTAGCTTACTATTTCTCTAGAATATATATAACTATAAGTATCTTTTTATTATAAATATTATAGTTCTATTCTGCTATAGTTATTAACTTTAAATAGAATATAATTAGATACCAGTATCTATTTTTAGTCTTCTAAAATAGAGCTTCTGCTATTATTCTGTTTAATATATTAGTTTCCAGCTTTATCTCTAATTCTAGTTTAAAATAATAGAGTAGTAGGACTTCTAATAATTACTGCTTTAATTATTTAAATACTCTAGTATATTTGATTATCTAGATAAACAGAATATTCTTCTGCTATAATATATTTAGTAGCTTTATAATCTGACTATATCCTTATATAAATTAATAATAGAAATTATAAAACTCTAAGAAGAATTATACTTCTTTTATAGTTATAGATATCTATTATTTCTGAATAATAGCTATCTTCTCTAGATCTACTAAAATACTATCTATAGATATAATAAATCCTAGATATTTAATCTTTATAATATAGAACTTACTCTTCTTAATAGCTATTTATAATTCTACTTTCTATAATTATTATAGGACTATTCTAATATACTTTTTATATTCTTTCCTGTTTAAACTATAGATTAAGAGATTATTAATAAATATAGTAAGGAACTAATTAAGATAATTCTTAAAGATATTATTAATAAATCTCTAGAAAACTGTAGATTTATTTATTAGTTTAAATAATATAACTTTATACTTAAACTATCTATATCTAATCTAGAAGATAGTCAGGTCTTTAAATTTATAGTTAATTTAGATATAGTAGAATCTCTATTATATATCTAGTCTTATAAAGATATAAGCCTTACTTAATTACTCTAGTAGCTTATTAATTAGAGATAGAGAATATTAATTCTTTATAGTAAGAGTATTTAATTTCCAGTAGTTAATATAGAAACAGTACTTACTATTTTAATAGACTATCAGAATTAGAGATATAAATAGAGTATAAGAATTAGCTATAAAATTCTTTTCTAGATTCTTAAATAAATAGAAATATATAGCTTCTAGCTCTGGTAAAGATATTTATCTTAATAATTTATAATTAATTACTTTAATAATATTAATCTTTTTTCTGTCAGATTTATCTTATAAGTTAATCTTATAGTTAATTCCAGTTCTGCAGAAGAGTAATAATATATTAGATTTCTTCTTTAAAAAAATATTAGTAAATTCTCTATAGTAACTGGAAAGCTTCTCTATAATTAGATTAGCTTTAGGCTTATTATTATCTGATTTAGCCTATTTATATTTAATGGCTCTCTTAATATTATAGAGAGTAATAGTATAAACCTGGATACCTTAGTAGCAGACAGTTTAATTAAATCTAATATCTTCTATTAAAGAAAGATTAAATTTTTTTAACTAGAGAATAGACTTGTTAGGCCCGCGGGTTGGGCCGGGTTTTTCAGGTTTTGCAACCCAGCCCGTTGGGTTTGGGCCGGGTCAAGATTGTATGCAAACCACCCACGGGTCAAAATATATATATGTAAACTACCTGCGGGGGCCCACAGCTGTAGATCCTTTCCTAGTAGAGTAAAGATTTATATTCTTGATAGAATATAGTCTCTTAATACTGTAATTTATTTATATTACTGTAGGTAAATAATATATTTACTGTATTTTATATCTTGGTAACCCACGGGTTAACCCATTGACCCATGGGCTGGGGTAGTCAATAACCCGGCCCGGTATGGACTTTCATATACACAAACCCAGCCCATTACTTGGCGGGTTGGGCCGGGTTGGGCCGGGTTTCGTGGGCTGGGCCTAACAAGTCTACTAGAGAACTAATTTTTTTTTCTTCTTGGACTTCTTGAATAAAATAGGATTCTGGAGAGTATCTTAGAAAGTATAGTCTATCTTCCATTATCTAGTATACTAATCTATAGTTTCTATATATAGAGGACAGTATTCTCTTTTCTTGACTTTTTATTTTATTTTTTATTCTATCTTCTGGTCTTGCCAGTCAGTATTAATCTGATATACTAGGTTAATAGACTTGTCCTGCTTCAGTATTTAGATAGAAATATAGATAAGCTATTTCTTCTAAATTATTTTAGTCTACTATAGTAAAGATATTTTTTACTCTTTAGACTAAATCAGTTTCTGGTTTTTATAATTAAGCCAAATATTATTCTCTATAAACTAGTTAATCTTAATAATTAAGTTATATTACTTTAGAGATATAATAAGTATTAGAATCTTAAAAAATTATTTTCTCTTTATCTAGAGATTTAAAACTATATAATAAGTAATCTAAGTTATTTATCTATTAAATTCTTTAATCTCTAGGGATTCTGGCAGTTTCTGGATATATATACTAAACTATTTATAAATACTAATTCTGAAGAATTAGTCTAATATTAAATAACTATCTACTCTAGTGTCTCTAAGTATATATAAAGAAGTAAAGAGAGAGTTTCAGGAAACTTAATAATTAATTATAAAACTATTTTTATCTAGTATCTTACTAAGATTAATTAATTAGATATCTTGTTTCTTTCTTTCTAGAAAGAAGACTTCTTCTAAAGATACTCTTTTTTTAATTTAGAATCAGAATTTAACTTAACAGCTTTTAGATCTGGCTAGACTTGTTAGGCCCAGCCCACGAAACCCGGCCCAACCCGGCCCAACCCGCCAAGTAATGGGCTGGGTTTGTGTATATGAAAGTCCATACCGGGCCGGGTTATTGACTAT
>NW_022474873.1:0-4814 GCF_009176365.1 Aspergillus alliaceus
TATTATAGACTAGTATTAATAAAAATAACTAGATTTTAAATTTTAAAAGTAGTAATAATTAATAAATTATTTTTTAAAAAAAAAATAAAAAATATTTTATTTAATATATTAATAATTTTTCTTTATTACTATATTATATAAAGAGATTAAATATAATTTTCTAATTATTTTTTCTTTATTATAGTTGTAAAGGATTACTCCTGGGATTAGTAATTCAATACATTAGATCTTTCCACTAGGTAAAAAGATCCACTATGATCAACTCCGATTGGAGTTGATCTCCCAGGCGCGGTATATATAGTATCGCAACTTGTCATCCTGCCTTAAGCCTAAGGTTTAACCGTGACAACTATCCCCCCGCCTAAAGCGGGCTTGTCCCCAAGCCCGGATAGCTTGGGCACCACAGCTATATATACCCGGAGACCCCCAAGGGCAAGCCTTGTAAGCAGAAAATAGTCAGCTGCTACCCGGTTTCAAACCTGCTTCAGTCCAAATCTGAATCCTTAACTATTGGCTACCCGATCGGAGTTGATCATAATTGTAAAGGATTACTCCTGGGATTAGTAATTCAATACATTAGATCTTTCCACTAGATAAAAAGATCCACTATGATCAACTCCAATCAGAGTTGATCTCCCAGGCGCGGTATATATAGTATCGCAACTTGTCATCCTGCCTTAAGCCTAAGGTTTAACCGTGACACATTCTACACCATAATCAGAAGCACCCAACAGTTCTTAGTCTTTTCTAGCTATTTATTATAAGTCTTTTAGTTTTTTCTTTAACTTTATTATACTTAAATATGAATCTAATAATTGTCTCAGATCTATTATTAAATAGACTTATAATTAGACATTTATATATTCTAAATAAATTATATTTTAGATTATAGTTTTATTATCTTAACTCTTTATAATACTGTCTTTTTATTAATAAGATCTATATAATAGATTATTTTATTACTATTTAAAATATATCTTATATATCTATTATAGTTATATATAAATAAGAGTTTTATACTGGAAATAAATAATTTATTAAAATATACCAAATAAAAGATAGCTTCTAAATTTTCTAAAACTAGGACTGAGTTTAAGTTACTTTATCCTAAACTAGAGTAGCTCCAGTCTTATCTTACTAAAGTTTAAAAGAAAATAACTAAAAATTCAGTATATTATATTTATATAAGTAACAGGATTTTTTAAATTAAAGAGATTTTGATATATTTAAGTATATTATTAAATTATTATAGATTATTAATAAAAAGAAATTATTTAATCAATTTAATTTATTATTATTAAATACTTAGTTATAACTTCTGATAATCCTGATTTTAGTTAAATATTGTCGGCTTTTAGAGATAAGATAGATATAAGACTTAAATCAATGATAAGATTAGATTAAAAGATATAAATAGTAAGATAGAGAGTAGAGTAAGAAAGGAAGGTATTGATAATAGTTAAATCAATATAAAGAATAGAATGAGTGAATATGGTGAGTTTCTCTGCTCTGTCCTTTAGAAATGCATGATTTCTTAGGCATATTTATATCTGTTTCTGAGGATGCTTTCAGTAATATCCCTAGATCAGAATTATGCCGTTTTCAGGTCTGGTGATCTGATCAATCCGAATGCATCATTTGCATTCATCTTATCAGTTTCACCATACTGCATTCATCTTACTGCACCCAGAATCCACTGATTCTGATAGGTATACTGTTGGAAATCTAGGGTATTGATAACCTAGATATCCTTAGGCATGTGATCAGGGGAATTGATCAAGAGATAAGATAGATAATAGATAGATACATATCGGGTAAAACCCATAGAATGAATTGACTAGATAGGCATGACTATATAGAATGATAGAATGAGATTGATTAAACTGGAAAATCTGATCAATCTGAATCAATCTAAATCAATCTAAATCAATCTAAATCAATCTGGTCTGTAGAATGGATGGAAATGTAGGTCTATTTATGTTGAATAGGTGTAGACCTTAGGCCTGCAACATATGATAAAAATAGCATCTCAAGAATGAGATAGAAATGTATAGAAATGTGTAGATCATATATAGAATGATCAAGATTGCATGATATATCATCACATGATGTTGGATCACATGATCTCCCGTTCAACATATACATACTTAATAGGCCTGGCCTTTTGGACCTGAGCTATCCACGGAGCAGCACCGCATATTGTCAGACCTTAGATTAGGTCCTACCATTAGATCCTGGATAGGATCATATTCAGAACCATCGTTCAGGGTTAGTCCCCACGCTACGCAAGACAGCTAACACTCATAGAGCTCTTGACCGAATACCCGGGCGTAACATCTTTTTCTTTACTTACCAAAACTTTATTAAAGTAATCTGGTACTCTTGATACTATTGATACTAATTTAAAAATAATAATTCTTAGTAATAATTTCTTAGATATTTACATTTAGAAGAAAACTCTTGCTAATATCTAGAAATACTATTATTAGTATCTAATTTTTTTCTTAAGAAATATATTCTTTTTATAGTTCTTAAGAGCTTAAAATAATTAATCTTAATAAATAGTAAATTTTTAATAAACTTACTTAATTTAAGATATATAGAGTTACAGTTAAAGAGATAGATAAAAGATTTAAATATAATAATACTAGTAATAGAGATATTAAAAGTCTAGTAATAAAATTTTACTTTTAAAAGATTTAAAAAATATTATTATAGAAATAGTTTAATTTCTTACTAAAATCTAAGAAAAATTGATTTAGAATTAGTAGAAAAGTATAGTTTATTAATATTAAACTATTTTAGAATAGTTAGACTATCTATACTATATTATTAAAGACTATTATTATAGATGTTTATTTAAATTTAACTATATTTAAATGTTGCGGTTCCACTATGTTGCGTTTACCACTATCTTTCCGTTCGCTGTCACTCCCGTTCCTTTCTGCCTACCTTGCTGTACCGCCCCTTTCACCGCTTTGTATGTAGAACTTAGCAGCATCCTGCTCCTGCAGCTTAAGAGAATCATTCTACACCATAATCAGAAGCACCCAACATTAAAGCTTACTAATATTTATTACTAGATCTAGCTCTTACCAGTTTAGTACTTGTTTATTATAAATCTTATTAGTAGAGATTTAAACAGGATATACAGGCACTAAGTTAATATATAACACTGTATATTTAGTAATTTATATATAGTACTAGCAATAGATCTGCTACTAGAAAAAAAAAGAAAATAAATATAATTTAATTTGTCACTAGAAATTATTACTAAAAATATTTTATATAGTATAGATCTAGTTTCTTATTAATATTTACTATTAATTATATTTAATAGAGTTATATATTATATATATTTAAATACTATAACTTTATTAATACATAAATATCTTTACTTAAGTAATATCTATATATTATATATTATAAATAACATATTCTAATTATATACCTGCTATATAATCTATTTTTAATTTATATAAATCTTATTTTAGACTGTAGTTATTTATTAATAAGTTATTAACTTTTATATTTATCTAATTTATAAAATAAGCAAGATATTAGACTATATAGATTGGTTTAAGAAAATTATAATATAACTATAGTATTGTTACAGACCCTTGTCTAGCGCCCTTATCAGAGACGGAGGAACGAGGCAGAATGATAGGCTGAGGTGACACCAGAACCAGGAATGCCCACCACGCTACTTATGTCAGACCAGACAGCTGACATCACGTGACGCGCTAAATGGTATACAACCGATCACCAAATAGTATACAAATCAGTATACTGTATACCACATGTATACCACTGGTATACCAACCCAGTTACCACTATACCCCAGGGATGGATATATAAGGACACTTATTCATATACTTAGAATAATTCTTATAATTAATTTTAATTATTACTTAGGATATATCTTTAATATCAAGTTAGTAATTAACTTATTTACACTTTCTTAACTACTGAGTATATATACTTAGTAGGCCTGGCCTTTTGGACTCAAGCTACTCGCGGACCCTTGCTGTATCTTATTAAATCTTGGATTAGGTTATACTGTTGGATCCTGGATAGGATCATACTGAGAATCACTTCGGCTTCACTACTTAGGTAAGGTAGTACCGCAACGCAAGACAGCTAACACTCATAGAGCTCTTGCCTGAATACCCAGGCGTAACAAGTATAAGTCTCTATTCTTAATTTTTAAAGAAATAGAAAAATCTATAGTTTAGAGATTATAGTTTAAGATTATTATTGAAAATTATTACTACTAGTATAGATCTCTTTATATATTTATTACTAGAATTAATATTTTAAATATCAGTTAATTTTTTTAAAATATTCTTTTCAAATTATACTACTATATATCTATTTCTAACATCTATATTATATAATTATTATTTTCTTTACTATTCTTTTAAGTAAATCTTTTTAAGCTATTAGCTTTATTAGAAGTAATATACATTAAAAATAAAGAATATATTATCTAGAAATATATATATTAAAAATTTATTTAATAGTAGTATTCTATAACTACTAGATCTGCTATTATAAATAAAATACTTAGATCACAGTACTAATACTTAGAATAAAATTAAATAGAAATTAAAAAAGGATAAGAGATAATTTTTCTAGTTTAATTTTTTTCTAGAGTTTTATAATTATAATATATATACTATAAAAGCTTAATTCAGCATATAAAATATTATTAGATAAATAGAAGTACTGGATTAATACAATATCTAAAAATAAGACTACTAATAAATTTAAGCTAGTGAATATAATAAGAAATTAATTATAATAAATATACT
>NW_022474874.1:0-4766 GCF_009176365.1 Aspergillus alliaceus
AGTAATTTATATACTTCTATAGAAAGAAATTTATTAATAGATAATTATCTATAGAAATCTAAAATTTCAGTCTTTTCTTATTACTGAAACTGAGTAAAAGATAGTTTAATTTATTATTATTTTACTACTATTTTTTTACTATACTAAAGATATTTTAGTATTAAACGCAATTATAATTTATTATATATAGCAGATTTATAATCATCTATTTTAGTATCTTAAAAATTAAAAAAAACAAACTTAATTTAAAGATAATTAAAACTTTATTTTAAAAATACTCTATCTATTATAAAAGAGAAACTGTCTCTTTATTATTCTTAAATTATAAAGGCATAGTAAAATATATACTATTACTACTATTCTGAATCTAATATACTAACTTTAAACTTATAATTCTAAAGATTAGACTATATAGAAATAGTTATAGTATAAAACTAATTATAAAGTTTTATTAATTATATTATTATTAATATAAACTAGTACAGTATAAGCCGAATAATAAAGATAATAAATATATTAAGATAATAGATTTATATATTTTTTTTTAGTATATAAATTTATTAATACTAATATTTATATTTAATTCTCTAGAATATTAACAGTCTATTTATATAACTATAGATTCTAATATAAAACAAGATCTCTATAGAGATTAAGTAATATCTATAACTTTTTTTAAGAATTAAATAATATTCTAGAATACTAGAAGTTTCTAAGGCCTATTTATATAAATGGTATAAGATATTCTTATAATTTTAAATATATCTAGTAAATATATTTTTATTATCAAGAATATCTTTAAGATATAATTAAGAAAATTATAATTCTAAAACTTACTTTATCAAAGATAATAGATAGTAGGCTTAAAAATAAGAAAAAGCTAGTATAGGAATTTTCTAATAATAACAGTCAAGAGATAAAAGAGAGAATAGAGACTAAAAAAGCTATATTTAATAGAAATAAAATTAGTAATAAGTCTTTTATTTAATTATATAAATAATATCTAGACTTTAATAAATTTAACTTTAGTTAATATTTTTAATTATTATATTCTATGTATTAAAGTATTTTTTATTTTATTTTAGGATTTTGGGATTTTGGAATAGGAATCCTGTTTTGTGGGGATTTTAGGGTTGGGATTCCCGTCCCATCCCATCCCAATGGTCATCCTAAGCCCAGGGCTGGTATACTAAATACTAGGATAGGAATTCATGAAGTTTCTGCCTGGCAGAATAGTCCTAGTTTGGTAGGCGGTCCCTAAATCGGCCACTAAACCTTAAGCGAGTGTTCCAAATTTCAATCACCTCCCACTGTAACCTAAAATCATAAAATCTGCCATATATATACTGAATTAAATATCTATCAGAACTATAGAATAGAAAACACTATAGTAAGCTCTATATAAGGATTTATTTATATTACCCGATTATCTTACTTCTAAGCCTGATCTATTAGATCTAAAAAGATATATCTATAGAGTATATTGTTACGCCTGGGTATTCGGGCAAGAGCTCTATGAGTGTTAGCTGCCTTGCGTTGCGATACTATTATACCTGAGCAATGAATCCGATGTGATTCCGAGTATGGGGTGGTAGCTCGGCGTGGTCTAAAAAAACCTCGGCGTGGTCTAAAATTCTGCCCCGAGATTCACCGCCCTTTTTAGACCACGCTGAGCCTATGCCAAGAAAAGGCTCATCGTGGTCTAAGTGATTAGTCAGTGTTCTTAGACCATGATGAGACACTTGGAAGATTTTTAGACCACGCTGAGCATATACACTAGGGCTTAATCACTATAATAGGTAAGGCGTAGCCCTAATAAATTTCTACTGTATAATATATTGTATTGTTTCTGCATATACTCAGTATAGGCTTGTCCTTATCAAATCACAACAATGGCTAGTACTGAAGTTACGGAAAGAATAGTACAATGGATCAACAATATCCCAATTCAGGTATATACTCGTTATACACTGGGCATATGCCAAACTTATACTCAGGTATCTAATTCTCAGACTGAGGTGCAGGAGTCTCCTAGAGATAATTATAGTAGTATATATAATACTAGATCTACTCTGTCAGATCCTGAAGATGATATACAGGAACAAGAATCTTTTACACTAATAATGATGGGCCTACAGTATGCTCCGACCGGGAGACTGGCGCTAAGCCAAAAAGGTCAACGTGGTCAAGCTCTAGTGAAAGGATTCAGCATGGTCTAAAACTTGGTTAAAACTTAGTTTTAGACCACGCTGAGCATATGCCAAGAAAAGGCTCATCGTGGTCTAGAAAGGCGGTGGTGGAGGTGGCAGAACTTTAGACCACGCCGAGGTTTTTTTAGACCACGCTGAGCTGGCACCCTTTCCGAGTATGATCCTATCCAGGATCCGATAGGATGACCTAATCCGAGGTCCGACGATGTGCGACGATGTTCCGTGGATAACTCAAGTCCAAAAGGCCAGGCCCACTAAGTACGTATACTCAGTAGTTAAAGGAGTACAAATGAGTCGATTACTAACTTGATATCAAAGGTGTATCCTAAGTAACAATGGTAATTGATCACGAAGAACTAATCTAAGTACATGAATGAGTGTCCTTATATATTCCCTTTTCTATCTACCGTTCCATATACCATATCATGGTAGTTCTCCATAGTAGTTGCTACCGTATACCATTGCCAAGCTTTGGTAGTTGGTAGTCCACGATGCTTAGTAAGCCCTAGCGTCCGAGCTAGCTTCATGCTCAGTATACTGAAACTAATAAGATAAATATAAATAATATATTTAGATTAATTAGATTACTAGACCTGAAAACAGTATAATTCTAATCTAGAGATATTATTAAAAAAATTTTTAGAACTAGATATAAATATACCTAAATCATGCTTTTCTAAAGATAGAGCAGAGAAACTCACTATATTCACTTAGTATTTTATATTAATCTATTATTAATAATTTTCCTTTCTTACTCTACTCTATACTTTATTATTTATATCTTTTAATCTATTTTTTATCTTTGATTTAAGCTTTATATCTATCTTATCTATAAAATACCAACAGAATCTTATTTAAAATTAGATCTAAAAGAGATAAAATATATATTTTATTCCTATTCAAAATTCTATATAGAGCAGAACCTATAATTAAATATAAGATTTCTCATTCACTAAAGTAAATACATAAATATATGTTGGGTGCTTCTGATTATGGTGTAGAAAGATTGATTTCTTTAAGCTGCAGGAGCAGGACGTTGCTAAGTTCTACATGCAAAGCGGTGAAAGGGGCGGTACAGCAAGGTAGGCAGAAAGGAAGGAAGGAACGGGAGCGACAGCGAACGAAGTAGTGGGAAACGCAACATAGTGGAACCGCAACAATATATCAGAAATTCATATAATAATACGAAGCTCTAAACTATTCTATTTAGATAGTAATCTGAATCTAAATAAATTCTATAAACTATATAAAGCTTAGAATATAATTATCAATACCAACCCTATAAAATAATCATAGCAAAATCCTTATTCAGAAAGATCTAGAGCTCTAATTATTTTAAAAGCTCACCTTTTATTAATTAATTCAGGTACATTAATTTTTCTATAGTCTGACGTAATTAATACAGTAATATATATATTACATTAAATCTCCACTAAATTAATTGGATAGAAAATACTATATAAAGCTCTATATAGTAGACTACCTAAAAAGCCTACTTATATAGAATCAAAACCAGATCTAACTTAAAACAGCATAGTTCTGGGGTCTATACCCGGATTACTAAAATAGCCAGATTAGATAAGCTAAAACCAAGACCTTTAATTGGCTATTCAGTAGGATATTGTTGGGTGCTTCTAATTATGGTGTAGAATTGTAAAGGATTAGTCCTGGGATTAGCAATTCGATACGTAGGATCTTTCCACTAGGTAAAAAGATCCACTATGATCATGTTACAGACACTTGTCTAGTGCACCTTATCAGGGAAAGCGGACGCGCAAGGCAGAAAGTGATAGGACTACAGTGACAGGAGGACATATGATGGCTACCCGAGATAAGATAGGGACGACCTCAAGTTATGTAATATCTACTCTGTTACCTACCCCCAAAGGGAGTATATAATAGAGTATACAGAATTAAGTATAGTAATTGGATACATTCCAGATCTACTTCCAAGAGAGTTACTATAGAAGTAGTTAATAGTAGATATATAAGAATACTTATTTATATATTTAAGTTTAGTTCCTTATAATTAATAAATATTATTATTTAGAATATATCTTTAGTATCTAGTTAGTAATTAACTTATTTATACTTTCTTAACTACTAAGTATATATACTTAGTAGACCTGGTCTTTTAGACTTAAGTTATTATTACTTTATTTATAAATATCTTTAGATCTTAGATTAGATTATATTATTAGACTTTAGATTAGATTATATATTTAGATCTGGAATTAGATTATCTTATTACTTATTATCTATTATCACTAAACTATAGTAGATTCTACTATTTAAATTTACTTTATAGCTATATAAGACAGCTAATATTTATAGAGCTTTTAAATATCTAGATATGATATATTAATTACTAGTTTATATAAGTTAAGTCTTATATAGACTTAAAATATTATTAATATATCGTTATAAATATTTAGTAAAAGACTCTAGTTAAGAATACTTTACTAGTAGATACTGACTCTAAACTAGAAATAATATCTAGTCAAGAATTAGATTAAAAAATTAATATAAATTAAATAATTAATAAAAATATATAGA
>NW_022474875.1:0-4390 GCF_009176365.1 Aspergillus alliaceus
TCTTTTAATTAGAAAATAAAGCTTATTTTATTTTAATCTTATTATATATATAGATACTTAACTATAGATCTATAGTATAAACTAAATATATAAAAATATAGTTTAAATTTATATAAATTATATAATTTATAATTATTCTATATTTATCTAGTTTAATAATCTACAGGTCACCCATAGATACTCTCTGCAGATTAGAACATATAACAGACCCGACCTGCGGGTAGGAAACCAGGACCCTTGACCCTCAAAAATGAGGGTTGAGGGTCGGGTAGCGAGGGTCACCCGCGGGTCATGGCGAGGTCTAGGTTTAAGCAATCAGTGAATGAGCTGGAGTCACATGACCCTTTGTCTATAAGGGAAACATAACATGATAGCTTCATGTTTTCTTCTCTTTTCCTCCCTTTAGCTTAGTCTCTTCGTGATAGACTACCTAATCAACTATTGATTCAGCCAAGTCCCTTACACTATCTGTAATTATTTAATTAATTAGGATCCATATAATATCAATATTATTAGCTCTAATTTCTTGTCTAAGCCAATAATTATAATTTATAAATATTAATAATATACTTAAGCTTAGATCTATATATAGATCTGTTGGGGGCTTCTGTTTTTATGGTCTAGTGTTACGCCTGGGTATTCAGGCAAGAGCTCTATGAGTGTTAGCTGCCTTGTGTTGCGATACTACTATACCTGAGCAATGAATCTGACATGATTCCAAGTACAATCCTATCCAGGATCTAACAGTACGACCTAATCTGAGATCTAATAATATACAATAATATTCTGTAGATAAGTTAAGTCTAAAAGGCCAGGCCTACTAAGTATATATACTCAGTAGTTAAGAAAGTATAAATAAGTTAATTACTAACTTAATATCCTAAGTAGTAATAATAATTAATTATAAAGAACTAAACTAAGTATATAAATAAGTATTCTTATATATCTATTCTTGTCTACTAATCTATATACTATATTATAGTAGTTCTCTATAGTAGTTACTATTATATACTATTGCCAAGCTTTGGTAGTTAATAGTTTATAAGACTTAGTAAGCTCTAGTATCTAAGCTAGCTTTATATTTAAATATCTTTAATAGTTATTCTTATTTATTAATTATTATATTACTAGTTCTGTTACTTATATCTATTTCTAATAGATATTCTAGATAGGAATCTATAATATTACTCTCTTTCTTCTAAGCTTTTATTTTTAAAAGTATAAATTTATAAATATTTCTTTCTAGATAAATTATTTTAGTAAATATTCTTATCTTTTTATATATTTCTTATTATATCTAGATATTATATTTCTTCTATTCTTAATATTTTCTAGAAATATAATTGTTGAACGGGAGATCATGTGATCCAACATCATGTGATGATATATCATGAAATCCTGATTATTCTGTGTATGATCTATGCATTTCTATATATTTCTATCTCAGTCTTAAGATGCTATTTTTATTATATGTTGCAGGCCTAAGGTCTATATCTATTCAACATAAATAGACCTATATTTCCATCAATTCTACAGACCGGATTGATTCAGATTAATCAGATTAAAGCAGTTTAATTAATCTCATTTTATTATTCTATAGCTATATCTATCTAATTAATTTATTCTATAGGTTTTATCTAATATCTATCTATCTATTATCTATCTTATCTCTTGATTAATTCTCCTAATTATATATCTAAGGATATCTAGACTATTAATATTCTAGATTTCTAATAGTTACAAGCCTAGCTTTCTCTATTTAATTATTCTATTAATATATCAGATTTGATTCTTATATTATATCAGATCAAAAGATTATTATAATCCTAAATAAATCTAGTAATTGGCTTATCTAGTTTAATTCTACCAGGGTTATTACAGAAAATAAAGAAGTTTAGGATCTTATTAATTCTAATCTCTTTACTGAACCTGCTTTATCTATTAAACTGATATATATGAAAATTAAGAATATTAGAGAAGAGACTTCTTCTATTCTAGCTCTAATCTCTAATAAAAGAAAGCTTCTTAAAGACTGCTAAAGAGACTATAAGTTTAGAGTAAAAGAATATAATTATATAACTAAGGATTTAATCTTTATTATTATAATTATTCAGAACTTTATCTCTTATTTTAATAAGTAAGTAATTCTATTTACTAGAACTGCTTATTAATAATTAAGGATTCTTATATAAAAACTGGCTTCATTAACTGAATTATAAAAGTATAATATTATATATTAATATTATAATCTCAGAAGTTAAGTATTAAAATATCTATTAAAGACTTATATCTTTATATAGAAGAATCTATATTCTAAAGCTCTAGAACTTTAAATCAGTAAGATAAATCTATTAATCAGAACTCTATATAATTTTTTAGATACTATCTCTAGTCTCTAACTATACTTTACAATTTTATAGCAAGATAAATTGACTAAGAGATCTGAAAATAATAAATTAATTCTATTATTTTTTAATCTCACTAAATAACTATATAATTATATTAAGCTAAATTAAGTAATATAAATAACTAGTCTACTAATTAAGAATTATATATATAATATTAAAAAAAGTATTAGATTTAAATTAAAAGTAAGATAATTAAAGATAAATAAATTATCTATATTAGTCAGAATTAAATAAAGATAATTATTAGTTTAAGAATTACTTCTATATTAATCTACTATTAAAGAAGCTAAAGGATTAGTTATCTAATCTAGAAGCTTTAGAATACTTTAAGAAGGCTAAGCAGAATTCTAAGTTTAAATAAGTATATAATAAAGCTATTTAGACGCTATAATTAGATAATTCAGAATCTAAAATAACTATATTAATTATCTGAATTAACTATTTTATTAATTCAGACTAACTATTTTATCCTAAATTTATATAGATCTATAATACTGCTTTTAATATCTATATATATAATAATTTTTTATACTTTAGATCCTATAAGCCCAGCTTATCAAAAGTCTATATAAATAATATTAAAATAGAGATTCTAGATTATAATAAAACTAAATTCTGGTCTTTAAATATATATAAAATAGATATAAGATTTAAGCTTAAAAACTGTACTTATATATTTAACTTCTATATTAATATTCTATTAGTATTTAAAGTAAAAGCTATAGAATTACTTATAAATTCTAGAGCTTTATATCTAGAAACTCTAAACTATAAGCTAGTTTATAAAATTAAAGAAGATTATAGAATCTTATTAGTTAAATAGTATATATTAATAAATAATAGTCCTGTATAATCTTAGGCAGATTAAAAATTATTAAAGCTATATAAAAAGCTTAATAATCTTAGTCTATAGTAAGTTTCTAAGAATTCTTAATTATTTACTCTAAGATCAGACTAGTTTATTATATTAAAGATCTTATCAGAGCTTTAGTATTATTAATTAAGATATATAGAATAGAAAGCTATATAATATCTAAATCAGATAGTTAATAGTATTAAAATTAAGAAATCTAATAAATTTAAATTTAAACTATACTTTATCTACTAACTATTAAATTTAAAAAGATAGATTTCTAGATAACTAATTAATTAAAAACTTTTATTATTTAAAACTATATATTAAGATCTTATTTATTTAAAAAAGAATATCAGGAATCTAAAATATATTAATTATCTATACTATCTATATTTAAAATATTACTTTATAAAATCTTTAAAGTTTAAGAATCAAGCCTTTAAATCCCTAATCTTAGTACTAAAATTAATTAAAAATTAATTTAAGATTAATCTTAAAAGATTTTATTCTAATTAAGATAGAAATCTTTAATATATTTTATAAAGTATATAGATTTAGAAAAATTATTATTATTTAGAGTTCTATAGAATAGCTAGAGCAGAATTCTTTCTTAAAAAAATCTAGTATTTTAATTATTTAAAAAATAAGACTTTTACTTATTAATTCAGGTTTTTCTTTATATCTATAGCTAGAGACAGTTATCTTATTTATATATATCCTAAATTATATCTCTAACAGGCAACTTTAATAGAAAACTTCTTATAAAGCTTTATATAAGTCTTTATCTGAGAAGCCAGAATATATAATCTTAAAATTGAATATTTCTAATCTTAAAAGATATAGCTCTAGGACTTATATCTAAATTACTAGTATATTAAGACTTAAAAAGCTTATATTATAAGCTTTTATTAGTTATCTAGTTAGATATATTATATTAAATATATAGAAAATCTGGATTTTTACTAGAGATAAGATTATTTCCACAAGAGACTATATTTTTAATAAATCTAAAATCTATAGTTAAGAATCCAGCTAACTAGATAATTTCTATAAAGATAATCAAGAATAAAATCTTAAAATATTAAATTAAATAAAACTAGATTAAATTATTAATTTTATAGATATA
>NW_022474876.1:0-1613 GCF_009176365.1 Aspergillus alliaceus
TAGATTATATTAACTTTTAGAAACTTTACTTATAATATATCTTACTATAATTTAAGTTTTATTATAAATATTAAAAACTATTTCTTAAATATTCTAGTATATCTTTTTTTTTTAATCTCTAATAACTATAAGTCAGGATATCTTAAATTAAAACTATATATTCTTTTATATTTATTTATAACTAGAGATTCTGAGTTTCTAGCTTTTAATTCTTTTTATAATAAATTTTTAATATACTACTCTAAGTTCTTAATCTATCTTAATTATAACTCTTATATTAAGACTTATAAAATCTTTTTTTCTAGTAAAAGTATATAATTTAATTCTTAGAAATATTAGAAATTTCTTTCTAGTACTGTTATACCTGTTATTACTATAATTTTAAAGTATATTTTAGTATAGTATAACTAGATATAGATATTTTCTAAAAAAGCTCAAGATATTTATAAGAGTTTCTACTAGAATAAGAAATTTAAAAGAATAGTACTCTATAGTAATTATTTAATTAAAAATAGTAAATATAGTTATAAAGATAATACTAATCTTCTTTAATTTATTTAGAAAATAATTTATAAGATCTAGAACTATATTAATTTTAATTCTATTTAAAAGAATAACTTAATTAAAAAAGAGATAAGTTAAATTCTATCTTAATTAGATTTAACTAATATAATAGATTATAGAAAATCCTATTCTTACTATAGATTCTAATAGTACTAATTTTAAAGTCTATATAGAATACTTTCTCTATATCTATTAGATAGATCTATTAAAGGAATATTTAAAGATCTCTAGATCTGTATTCTCTAGATAAATAGTAAAATATAATAATTCTAATATTCTAGTATATTAAAATCTAGTTATATTAGATTTTCAGTTACTAATAATCCTTAGAATAATATATTCTAATCTCTAAATATCTTTGGCTATCTGGCTGCTTAAATTAACTAGAAAGATAATCTTAATATTTAATAGTTTCCTATCTTAAAGAAATCATGGACCTGTGAAAATTTTATAAATAAGATTAGTATTCTTATAGCAATAGTTTATTACTAATAGATTAAATCTGCTATAGTTCAAACTTTGGTAGCTGGTTTTCCAAATCTAAAAACCTGGAAAGGGCGGAAAGCAGTTAAAGATAGGCTGACCGTTGGGACAGGATAATCCCAGGGATTTCGGGATGGGATGGGATTTTGGGATTTTGGGATGGGAAATAGGAATCCTGTCCTATCCTAAAATCCCAAAATAATGCCAAGACAAGGATGGGAATCCTGTTTTCAAGATTTATCTGGATGGGAATCCTATTCTATTTTAAAATTAGGATTGGGATTTCTATTTTATACAGTTAAACAGGATAAGAATCCTATTCTAGCTCTATATTTAGGATAGAATAGGAAACAGGATGCTAAAAGAGAAAACAGGATAGAATAGAATAGAATAGAAAATTTCTATAATTTCTAATTAATAAAATACTATATATACTATTATAAAAGATTATTATAGATTATATAGATTTAGTATATAATTCTAGAATAACTTTAATTTTATTAAATAAAGATACCTCTACTAAATATAACTATCTCTTAAATTAAATAATAAACTTATATTTATTT
>NW_022474876.1:3268-4224 GCF_009176365.1 Aspergillus alliaceus
ATATAAGGCGCTTAGGGAAGTTTGAACCCTGATGGGTTCAAACATAGTGGTCTTTTTGACTAGTGGAAAGTTCAGACCCTAAGCTGAGCCTAACAGATTACTTATAATTTTATAACTTAAAGTTCTAAATATAATAATTAATATTATTAAATCTATCTATTTCTTATAGTATTTAATCTCTTGTTCTATTCCTGTTTATATTACCAAAAATTATTATAGAGATATATTTAAGTATATATACTATTAACTCTAGTAAGCAGATCTAAATTAGGCTAAATAAATTTTAGTTCTACTTCTATATTATATTACTTAAGAGTCTATCTGATATTACTATTATCTCTATCTAATATCTATTTATAAGCTTGCTTCTTCTATTTATAAATAAGATAAGTATGGTATATTACTACAGTACTAGGATTAAAGACTGTGATTATTATTAAAGTCTATTACTTAGTAGAGAATAAATAACTTACTTTTAGTCTTTAAGATATAATATAAATCTATTTTCTTTATTTTCTTTATCTTCTTTATACTTATAAGTTCTGCTAGAGACTTGCCAGAAAGATATTTACTAGCAAAAGATAAATATAGATTATTAGTATCTATTATAATTTATATAACATGAACTATTAATATAGTAATATATAATAGTTTTAGTAACAGTATATAGTAACTAAACCAGAGAGATAGAGATATAAAAAAAGAGATAAAAAAAGATAAATAAATTAAAGTAAAGAAAGAGATAAGAGAAAATAAATAAATTAAAGTAAATAAAGAAAATAGAGAAAAAAAAAGAAAAAAAGTAAATAAAGAAAATTAGAATTTATTTATTAAAAGATAGTCTATTATATTAGTCTTTATAATTTACCAGTATATCTAAATACTCTTACTAGTAGTTAATAAGCTATATAGAATTAGAGAAATCTATATTATTATTACTATATAATATTACTATA
>NW_022474877.1:0-3535 GCF_009176365.1 Aspergillus alliaceus
TTGACCCATGGGTGGTTTGCATACTATCTTGACCCGGCCCAAACCCAACGGGCTGGGTTGCAAAACCTGAAAAACCCGGCCCAACCCGCGGGGCCTAACAAGTCTAACTAATATAATATTATATATATATTAATTATTTGGTAGTTCTAATTAGTATACTAAATAATCTATTTATTTAATAATCTTAAAAGACCCTATATATTAACCTTAGAACTTAATAGAATAATCTTAATAAGTAGTCAGGATAGTATAGCTGCAGTATAGCTAGAGATAAATATAATTATTAATATTAAACTTAATAGAGCAGTAATATCTATTATAGATATACTTTATTTAAACTATAGTAAATTTTATTGTCTCTTTAGTATTAAGCTATATAGAGAAGTTCTGCTTGCTAATAAGATAATAGACTAGATTCTATAGCTGTCTGATATTAATACTGAAAAGCAATTTATAAGGGATCTATTCAGTAAAGATATTAGATAAACTATTAATAGTTAATATAATAGAAGATATATAATTTAACTATTTAACTTCCTGAAATAAGATAATAAGATATTAAATTATAATTTTAATAGTCTAGTTAATATATTCTATTTAACTATTAGTTTAAGAATAATAAGCAGTTAAGTAATATTACTTAGTATTTAATTTCTTAAATAAATCTTTTTAAAAGCTAGATATAAAATATAAATCTCTATTAAAGATAAAATATAATAATATATCTTAATTATAAACTTAAAAGTACTTAATAAATTGTTCTTCTTATTTAGATAATAACTAGTCAGAATAACTAGGGATTAAACTAATATACTTTATAAATTTATTAACAATAACTAATAGCTGGTTATATCCCTGATTAATAAATAAGATAACTATAAAGTCTAGAGTAATTATATAGAATAGAACTGGTAACATAATAATTAGATATAGACTGCCATAAGATAGATATTGATATATATTATTATATAGACAGATAGAATAGTATTTAATATATTTAGTAAGATTCTTACAGGTCTAGAATATAATAAGACCCTACAGTATATCCATATACTTAGCAAGACCCTGGTAGTTCCAATCATTATGGACTATTCAGAATAAAGACTGGACTATAGAGTGGAGAATATACAGCTACAGCTTCTTAATAATATTATTATTATAGACTTGATACTTAATTATATATAGTAATCTATTATCCTCAAAATATAGAATTAAGTACTGATTAGTTGGTAGATGAACAGGTTGAGGAACAGTTTGGTCAGATCCACAATCAGTAGAGGTAGACCTATCAGGTACAGACCTATCAGGTACAGGTCCAGTAGGCATCGGGGAATCAGATCATAAAATATCAAGGATTTGTTGTGTATGTGCATTATCCTTGTTAGACTTGTTAGGCCCGCGGGTTGGGCCGGGTTTCGAGTATAGTACAACCCGACCCGGGTGGGTTACAGTCCGGGTCAGAAATCTGAAAACCACCCAAGGGTCATTCAAAATAAAAAATTTTAGCCTAAAAAAACCATGAAAACCTGCTAAGAATAATAACTAACTATATAAAGTAAGTTACTAACTATATCTAATAAGATTAAATATTTTTTAATATTCTTAGACTTTTATAAGATAAATAATATTTTATTAATATAGTATTTCTTAGATTTAATATATCCTGTATTAGCTATCTTATAAATTAAATCTAACTAAATTAGTTTTCTAGACTATTTTAAGTAAATATATTAATCTTAAGTCTAATTCTCTTAAAGAGATATATAGATATAGTTATATTATTAATATTTCTATTTTAACTCTCTCTATAATATTTACTTTAATCTTACTAAACTTTTTTACTATTTATACTATCTTAAGTATTACTATATTTTCCATGTCTATAGCTATAGTCTGCTACTGATATTTTAGTAGATAGAGATTTAAATTAGCTATTACTATTATTATCTAAAATACTGGCTAAATTACTAGATATAGTCTTAGTATCTTTATTATCTTTCTCTTTCTTTTCTTTATCTATCTCAGGCTCAGATTCTTTAGAAATATCTAATATAATACTAGAAAGAAAGATACTTATCTTAGTAAAGGATTTCTATTCTAATTAGTAAGATATATACTCTATAAAATCTAGTTAATTAAAAGAAGAACTAAGAGAATTATATATCTCTTTAAGTAGTATAGAATATATACTAAATAATTTATTAATATTATTAAGCTTAGACTTCTAGCTATTCTTTATTAAGTAGTCAGTATATTTAGTAAGCTTATTCTTATAGTAAATATATTTATTTTAATAGATTAGTAAAGAATCTAACTTAGTTAGATTTCTTATTTATATAGTTTTTAACTAGGCCCTGGTCTTTAGCTATTTTCTGTTCTTTTTAGGTTTTTAGATTTAGAAAACCAGCTACCAAAGTTTAAACTATAGTAGATTTAATCTATTAATAATAAACTATTACTATAAGAATACTAATCTTATTTATAAAAATTTTACAGATCTATAATTTCTTTAAAATAGAAAACTATTAAATATTAAGATTATTTTTCTAGTTAATTTAAGCAGTTAGATAGCTAAAGATATTTAGAGATTAGAATATATTACTCTAAGAATTATTAGTAACTAAAAATCTAATATAGCTAGATTTTAATATACTAGAATATTAGAGTTATTATATTTTACTATTTATCCAGAGAATATAGATCTAGAGATCTTTAAGTATTCTCTTAATAGATCTATTTAATAGATATAGAGAAAGTATTCTATATAGGCTTTAAAGTTAGTATTATTAGAATCTATAGTAAGGATAGAGTTTTTTATAATCTATTATATTAGTTAAATCTAACTAAGATAGAATTTAATTTATCTCTTTTTTAATTAAGTTATTCTTCTAAATAAAATTAAAATTAATATAGTTTCAGATCTTATAAATTATTTCTTAAATAAGCTAAAGAAGATTAGTATTATTCTTATAATTATATTTACTATTTTTAATTAGATAATTACTATAGAGCACTATTTTTTTAAATTTCTTATTCTAGTAAAAACTCTTATAAATATCTTAAGCTTTTTTAGAAAATATTTATATCTAGTTATACTATATTAAAATATACTTTAAAATTATAGTAGTAATAGATATAATAGTACTAGAAAGAAATCTCTAATATTTCTAAGAATTAAATTATATATTTTTACTAGAAAAAAGAATTTTATAAGCCTTAATATAAGAGTTATAATTAAGATAGATTAAAAACTTAGAATAGTATATTAAAAATTTATTATAAGAAAAATTAAAAGCTAGAAACTTAGAATCTCTAGTTATAAATAAATATAGAAGAGTATATAGTTTTAATTTAAGATATTCTGATTTATAGTTATTAGAGATTAGAAAAAAAAGATATACTAGAGTATCTAAAAAATAGTCTTTAATATTTATAATAAGACTTAAATTATAGTAAGATATATTATAAGTAAAGTTTCTAAAAGTTAATATAATCTAATTACTGAAATTAGTAAGAAGCTTATACTAAATCTAAC
>NW_022474878.1:0-3518 GCF_009176365.1 Aspergillus alliaceus
TTCTAGATAGTACTACTATATTTTAAATATCTTAATAATTATAAGAAGCTTTTTATTATATACTCTATATCTATATTTTATATCTATTATTTTTCTAGAATAAAAAATAATAGAGTACTATACTCTATTACTATATAATTAAGAGATTATTATATTTATAGTAAAGTTAGATATATCTATTTTTAATATAATCTATAATATAGGATTAAAATACTTAAGAACTAATATTTTTTTAAAGATCTCTTTTAATTTCTTAAATACTTTTCTTATTTTTAGTAGAAATTTAATTTTCTTATCTAGAAAGTTATACTTTTACTAGTAGGGATTTTTTTATTTTCTATAGATCTATATAGTTTATTTTTAGCTTTCTTTTTATTTTCTAGATTTCTTATAAGATCTATCAGAGATAGTACTATATATAAGTATTTCTTAATAAATCTATAGTAAAAGTTTATAAAGCTAGTAAATATTAGAATCTTCTGTACTATAGTAGACTTAGGCTATAAGTCTATAGTTTCTATTTACTCAGACTCTATTTTAATACCCTATAGTGTGATAATAAATTCTAGATAGTTTATATATATAGTATAGAACTTGTATTTATTTAGTTTAGTATATAACTGATACTGCTACAGTTATTCCAGGACTGCCTATATATATTATATATGCTAAGCTTCTGATATTAAATAGATAAAGATATTATCTAGATAGATTATATAGTATATATTAAGTAAATTACTAAGGATCTTATTAATATATATTTAAAATATTGTAGATATATTAGCTAGACTAAAAGATATTACCTGATATTTAAAATAGCTATAATAGATATAGAAAGTAGTTTTCTACTTATTTTCTATTTTTAATATAAATATAATAATATATATCTTATAAATTTAACTTAGTATAAATTATTATTTTTACTAGATAATCTATTATTTTATTAACTAGTAGTAGTAGATAGCAGTTCTTGATTATAATTTTATTTAATTTATAGTAATCTATATATAGCTGCAGGCTACTATCTTTCTTTAGTATAAATATAATAGATATCCCTGCTAGGCTTTTTAAAAATTTTATCTATTCTTTTTTAAATATAGTAGTAATATATTCTTAGAGCACTTTAAGCTCTTTTTTAGATAAAAAGTAAATTAGTTAGTATAGTAGCTATTTTCTAGAGATTAATTTAATTATATAATTATATTTTATATATAGAGATAGTTTCCCTGCTTTTTCTTTAAAGAAGACTTTTTAAAATTCTAGATATTTCTTTAATATCTCTAGCTCTATTTCTTTAATTATCACTACTATACTAGCAGTCTATATCTTAGTCTTATCTTTATAGATATTTATATAGACTATATAGATAGAGAGATCTTTCTCTACTACTTAGATTATCTCTATACTTGAAACTATTAGTATAGAATTACTATTATAGCTGTCTCTATAGATAAAGTTATAGGCTTACTAGTTAATTAGAGAATTTACTTTTTATAGCTATAGATAGCTAAAAATAATATTATAGTTCTCTATATCTACTATATCTACAGTAAAAACTATCTTCTGCCTAATATTCTAGCAATTCTCTATATCTATAGTAATCTGGTATTTACTATATAAGAGAATCTTATGCCTGTCTAGTACTATAATCTTTCTAAATACTTTCTATACTGTAAATAGGATGTCTGCTGTCTGGTCTGATATAAGTAGCATGGTAGGTGTTCCTTAGCTCTAATATTATCTCAGCCTATTATTCTGCCTTGATCCTCTGTCTCTGATAAGGGCACTAGATAAAGGTCTGTAATATCACTTTCTCTCCTTTAAGCTTTTATTCTTAAAAGTATAAGTTCTCAGTCTTTCCTGGCTGGTCATTATAAGTCTCCTAGTTCTGTTTCCAACTTTATTATATCTAAGCATAAATCTGATAATTCTCTCAGATCTATTACTAAGCAGGCTTGTGATTAAATGCTTGTATATTCTGAGTAAGTAGATTATATCTTAGATTATAGTTTTATTATTTCAACTCCTTACAAGTATTATCTTTCTGTTAGTAAGACTTGTATAATAGATTATTCCTGTTATTACTTAAAATATGCCTTATGCACCTGTTATGGCCGTGTATATAAATAAGAGTTTTATACTTAGAAATAAGTAGGATTTATTAAAACATGCTGAATAAAAGATAGCTTCTAAGCTTTCTGAAACTAATATAGAGCTTAAGTTACTTTATCCTGAATTAGAGCAGCTTCAGTCTTGTCTTACTGAAGTTTAAAAGAAAATAACTGAAAATTTAGCATGTTATACTTGCTTATATAAACAGCAGGATTTTCTTAATTAGCAAGGTTTTAATATGTCCAAGCATGATACAGAGTTGTTGCGGATCCTTGATAAAAAGAAGTTATCTGACCAACCTGATCTGTCTATTACTGCTGAGCAATTGATTACAGTTAACTTCTGACAATCCTGATTTTAGTCAGATATTAATAGAACTTGATTAAGTTCCCTTATCCTTCTGGGAGACCTTTAATCCATCTGTTAGTAGTACTGTTAAACCAGCTGGTAATAACCTATCAAATTCTTGGTAGATTCCCAAGTATTTTCTGAGATACTATATTCTTTCTATTTTATCAGATATTAAGTTTATTCTCTAACTTTTCTATAGTTCAGAATTTTTTTAACTTTATATTCCTGAGTATTATCTTTAATTTCTATATTTTCAGCGGGTTTAGCGTTTAGTGATACAGATTCTAATAATAAGATATAAAACACTGGATATATATATAATATAGATTTCAGTAATCTTAGTCAATAATTAATATTGCCTATTTTTTCTTTAATAATAAATAGTCTAATTTTCTGATAGTTAAGTTTTAAACTTAATTATTTTATTTTTATATTTCTATAGAGTAGAAATACTTTCTTTCTTTTTTTAAAGATAAGTCTCTTTTTATAGTATTTATTATAGTAAGTTACTATTTATTTATTTCTAAAGTTAATATTCTTAGTTATTTACTTATAAAGTACTTTAATTAACTTTACTAAGCTAGTTACTTCTTCTATAATAGATTTCTTTTCTCTGGATTCTCTAATTATAATAAAGTGATATCCATAATTTATATAGAATAGTATCACTTCTATTATTAAATATATTGCATTATTATATATAAATTATACTATAGATAATAGATTTATCTAATTATCTTGCTAGTAGTTAATATAGTATTAAAGATACTATTTAACTATCTGGTTTATTCTTTCTGTTTATCTGTTTCCTTGCAGATAGTAGACTGTAGTAAGTCTATAATTAATATCTATTAGATCTGTTAATAATTACTAAAACTTTAATATAAAGAGCTTATCTCTATCTAATATAATTTTATCTAGTATTCTATAAAGAATAATAATATAGTTAAATATTAAATATATAAGATATACTATATCAAGTATTAAATTACTTAATACTAGATATATATATTTTATAATTCTATCTATTATTACTATAATTATATTTTATCTAT
>NW_022474879.1:0-3507 GCF_009176365.1 Aspergillus alliaceus
TTGGGCCGGGTTTTTGAGGTTGTTCAACCCAGCCCGTTGGGTTTGGGCCGGGTTAAGATGATATACAAACCACCCATGGGTCAAGATATATATATGTGAACCACCCGTGGGAGCCCATAACTATAGATTATTTCCTACTATAGTAATGATTTATATTCTTTATATAATACAGTCTTATAATACAGTAATTTATTTATATTACTATAGGTAAATAATATATTTACAGTATTTTTTGTCTTGGCAACCCGCGGGCTAACCCATTGACCTGTGGGCCACCCAGGGAAGAAACCCGGCCCATACCGGGTTATTGCATTGGTCAACCCAGCCCGTTTCTTGGCGGGTTGGGCCGGGTTGGGCCGGTTTTCGTGGGCTGGGCGTAACAAGTCTAGATATATATTTATCTAATATTATATATAAGAAATAAGTTAATAAAATCTATAATAGTAATATTAAATTTATACTTTCTATCTATAATAACTAATAATAGTAAACTAATCATAATACTCTAATTTAATAGACTATTAATAAAAGAACTTATAGATCTATAACTAATATAAATTAATAGTCTTATACTATATTCACTATATTCTTCTATATAGATATAGAATATAAGTCCAGTATAATCTTTTTATTAGTATCTGTTGGTTTTTAGAGATAAGATAGATACAAGACTTGAATTAATAATAAGATTAGATTAAAAGATATAAATAGTAAGATAGAGAGTAGAGTAAGAAAGAAAGATATTAATAATAGATAAATCAATAAAAATAGAATAAGTGAATATAGTGAGTTTCTCTGCTCTGTCTTTAGAAATGCATGATTTCTTAGGCATACTTATATCTGCTTCTGAGGATGCTTTCAGTAATATCCCTAGATCAGAATTATACCGTTTTCAGGTCTGGTGATCTGATCAAGATGAATGCATCATTTGCATTCATCTTATCAGATTCACCATACTGCATTCATCTTACTGCACCCAGAATCCACTGATTCTGATAGTATCTTTTAAATTAATAATTACTTAGACTTTCTGTTACAGACCCTTGTCTAGTGCACCCATCGGACGCGGAATCAGACGGCAGAACCAGTGACACAACAAGCCAAGGAACCGGCACCAGTAAAGGAAAAGCACCAAGGGATACCCACTTATGTGAGCAGTTATCACATACACATAATTGGTAAAACACGTGACCAAGAATATATCATTAATAAGCTATATCATGGCAGCGCTATAACTGGAACATGTCAGCAATATAATATAATATATTAACAACATAATATATTATGGCAGTGATATGAGAGATAGAAATATATAAGAACACTTATATACTTAGTTTAATTCTTCATAATTAATTATTATTATTACCTAGGATATATCTTTAGTATTAAGTTAATAATTAATTTATTTACACTTTCTTAACTACTGAGTATATATACTTAGTAGGCCTGGCCTTTTAGACTTAAGCTACCTGCAGAATATTATTATATATTATCAGATCTCAGATTAGGTTATGCTGTTAGATTCTAGATAGGATTATACTCAGAATTATATTAGATTTATTATTTAAATATAATAGTATTATAATATAAAACAGCTAATACTTATAGAGCTCTTGTCTAAATATCTAGATATAATATATTAATTACTAGTCTATGTAAGTCAAGTCTTATATTAATTTAAAAATATTATAGTATCTATTAATAAAGCAAATCCCGGAAGCCTAGTAGCTAGTTATATAGAATATAATTCTACTACCAGTAAAGTGATAGCTATAGTATTATAACTTTAGAAATAGATAAATTAACTAAAAAATTATTTAATAGCTAAGACTATTAAGATTAGATTTTCTTAATCTTTTAATAGAAAAAGATATAAACTTAGAATATTCTTAATATAACTTAATATTTACTTTAATATTAATTAAAATATTATCTAGTAAGAACAGGATTTTATTTATATTAATATATCTTATAGAATTAGTATTTAATTAGTTTAAGAAACTATATTTAAGATTACTAATTTAATACTCTAGAAGAATAAAATAAGATAACTAAGAAAATCTTTTTAGATTATAATAAATTTAAGAATTATATAGAATAAATCTTTAGAGATATTAATATAGTATAAAATACAGAATAGTAACTTAAAAAACTAAAGTAGATTAGATTAATAAGTAAACTAGTTTTAGAATTTATATAGATTATTATATATCTGGATTAGACTAATAAAGTATTTATTTTCAGTTTAAAAAGAATATTAAAATTTAAGATCTAAAAAAGGCTTATATAATTAAAAAGAGCTAAGACTTTTAATAAATTTATTAAATAGATTATTAAGATTAATAATAAACTTTATAACTTTAATATCTGACAGAAAAAAGAATAATAAAACTAAAATAGAGTAATACTATAATAAGATAATTACTATTATATAAATAATTAAAGAAGTCTATAATTATAAAGCTAAGAATATAGTAATTCTTATAGTCTATAATCTATAGAATTAAATATTAATAATAAGTAATAATAGTGCAGTAATATATCAAAAAGAAAAAAGATATAAAAGAGAATAATTATATTATAATTATAGAAAGCTAGAATATTTTACAGGAAACTGTCTATAGAAAAGACAGTAGTAATAAGACAGAAAGTTATAGTAATTAAAAGCAGTATATTCTAAGAAGCTAGCTTAGCTTAATATAATTTAAGAGAGAGAGATATATAATATTACTAAAGTACTTAAGAATAGAATAGAGTCTATATATCTTAGTATAATAAAAATAGCTAGCTCTAAGAATACTGAGTAATGATTCCTAGATAGAGAAAATAGATCTAATAATAGAAATTATTATAATAAGCTAGTTCTAAGATAAAGAACTATGAATTAAGTTTTATAAAAAATTAATTCTTTAAATAAAAAGTATAGTACTTAATAGATTAGCTATAACTCTAATATAGAGAGACTTTTTAAAATATCTAAGATATTTAAAAATCTCTATAAAGAAAACCAGAAAAATAAAGAATACTAGAGAATATTAATATAAATTAATGATGGAGCTGGTGTAGCTCACGTGTATGGGATTTATTGTCTTAAGGTCTAAATCTATCATACAGAGATTCCTTGGTGTTGTGGTCAGGTCACGTGGTTGCTGCCTTAGGCTCCCATAGGCTCTGACAATTAATATACTATAAACAGTGATTAATAATTCTATAAGCTAGTAAATAATAAGATTATAATTAAGATAATAAATTAAAAATAGACAAGATAAACTTATATACTAGACAGATAATATAATCTATAAGATTATAAATAATTTAAAATTTTTAAGACTATTATAAAGACTATTCTAGTAGTGTCTATACTAGAACTATATATACTAGAATCTAAACTAAGAGAGAAAGAATATTAATAATATTATAATAGTTATAAAAATAAGTATAGTATATATAGTAGAGATAGATAAGAATATAGTCTAGAAAAATAAAAGAATAGTATAAAGAAGTATA
>NW_022474880.1:0-3448 GCF_009176365.1 Aspergillus alliaceus
AAAATTTAATATAAAGATAATAATTAAAATTAAATTCTAATATTTTAAAGAAATATTTTATTATAGAAGTTATTTACTAGCACTAGTTAGGGATAGTAAAGACAGTAAATTATTTTAATAAATTTTGTTAATATTAATTTCTAGTTTAAAAAGTTCTGCTAAAAATAATTAAAAAAATAATTTAAATTAAGATACTATAAAATTTTTTATAGATTTTAATAGTTCTAAATTAGATAATTCAGATCTAGATCTTTTATAGTCTATAATAGATTAAATATTATAGTATAATACTTTATTAAAATTATAATTATTAATAATTACCTATAGTAATAATAGTATAGAGATAGATAATTAATTATCTAAAATCTGATTATTAAATTTATTATTAGATCTATTATTAGATTTAGATATTTAATTATTTATAGTAAATAAATCAAGATTTCAATAGTTTAATTAATCATAGATTTCAGGATCTAGTTTTATATTAATAGAATTATATAGAATTTAAATTTCTAATTAATTTAGAATATCTTTTTCTATTTCTGATTTATTAATAATTTTACTAATAGAATCTATATAATTTCTTTTATAGATTTTTAATTTATTAAAGATATAGTTATATACTGATATTACTTAATTATTTAATAGATTCTAGATTCTCTATATATTAAAAGCTTCATATTCTATTAAGTAATTAATAAAAACTTTAGCTTTAAGCTTTTCTAGCTTTAATAGTTTAGTAATTTAGATATATACTTTATAGCTGTATCTCTTTAGATTTAATAAATTAAACTTAATAGATAGTTAGATAATTTAGATAAATCTTTATATAGAACTAACTATAGTATTTTTATTCTATAGTTCTAGTAGATATTTAATTTAGTATATATATAGTAGATTTTATAATTTTAGACTATAGATATAATAGAATTCCAGAATTAACTAATAGAAGATATATGTTTAAGATAATGAAAATATTTAATTATAAATATTATAGAAATTATAGAGATTTTAATCTTAATTAGAATAAAATTTCTTAAAGATAATTTTATATTAATTTTTAATAAATTAAAGTATAAATTTCAGAGATTTAGAGATCTTATCTTTTAATTTTAGGACTTGCTCTAAATAATTTTTATTTTATAAATATATTAATTAAATAACTAATATATCTTATATTTTAATCTTTCTTTATATAAAATTCTAGTATAGAGATTTAAAAGACTTAATCTAATTTAATATCTAAAATATCTATCTTTTTAAATTAGTAGTATAGTAAATAAAGTATATATTATTAAAATTATATAATTCCATAATTTTAATACTATTTATTATTTCTTTTAGATATTTTAGGATTTTCTTATAAAAATTCCTAAATTATTAATACTATAATAAAACTAAATGTTCTGATATTCTTAGCTAATTAATTAAATAAATTAGATTTATAAGCTTTATTTAAGACTTATTTTGTGTCTAAAATCCTATTATTATAAATTAAGTCTACTTAGCAGACTTTTAAGTATAAAATTATATTAATATACTGTATCCAGAATCCACTGATTCTGATAACTCTTTATTTTTTAAAGGCTATAATAATAGCTAGTAGTTTCTTATTATAGATATTATAATTTAGTTCTCTTTAAACTAGCTTCTAAAATTAAATACTATTTATTAAGATTTTCTATTATTTCCTGTTTAAATGATCTAAATACTAATTATATAATATATTTAGTAAATAAGCTGCACATGTAAGTAAGCTATATATCTCTATTTTCTATAGAAAATTATTTATTTTTAAATAATAGTATTTTAAGTAACTTAGTTTCTATCTACTTAAAAACTTATATATAGCTTATTATATACTAGAATAATAATATACTAAGCTAAGGATCTTTCAGATTTCTAGTTACTAAAAAAAGATAAATTACAGTATTTTTTTATAGTATATAGTTAGAATTCATATTTTCTAAGACTTCTTTCTTACTAAAATCTAATTTATTCTTTAAGAATACTGATATTAATAATATACTCTGATTATAAACTAATAAATCTAATAGTAGTCAAGATACTGTTATTTAAAAATAGATAATTTTCTATAGAAAATAGAGATATATAGCTTGCTTACTGACTATATTAATTAAATATATCAGTTTTAATAATTATTTCCTTAGTTAAATTATATTATATAAATGTAGAGATAGTAGTAATAGCTTCTTCAGATCTTTTAAAACTTTTTTTATTCTATATTCTATTTCTATTTACTAATTTTCTTAAGTAGTTTAAAGAGTAATTCTATAGCTATATAGCTATTAATAAATATATAGTAGTAGATTTAATAGTTTAAAATATTATTATAATTTTTTAAGATTTATAGATATAGACTATTCTTAGATAGTCTTTATCTTACTTTTAACTTAAATTTTTTTATAGATATTATATATTCTAGGAACTCAGACTTTTAGATATAGAATTTATATTTTATTAATTTAAGTTTTATCAGAATCAATAGATTCTGGATATAGTAAGCTGAATACAGTATACTAAATCTGATAAGATAAATATAAATAATATATTCAGATTAATTAGATTATTAAATCTGAAAACAGTATAATTCTAATCTAGAGGTATTACTGAAAGTATTTTTAGAAATAGATATAAATATACCTAAGAAATTATATATTTCTAAAAAATAGAATAGAGAAACTTACTATATTTATTTATTCTATTTTTATTGATTTATCTATTATTAATATCTTTCTTTTTTACTCTACTCTCTATATTACTATTTATATCTTTTAATCTAATCTTATTATTATTGATTCAAGCCTTATATCTATCTTATCTCTATTATTCTAATAAGTTTTGATTTTACTTTTTATAATTTTTTTTTAAATAGAGCTTATATATATTATATATATTTATTCTTAGATTTCAAGAAGACTAGAATATTATTAAATAAATAATAATAATTACTTCTAATAGTTTATCTAGTACTTATTAATAAACTGTTAAAATAATACTAGTATATTAATTAATCTAATTAATATAATAAAATTTTTATAGTATCTGAATTATATTTAAAATATTATTTTTTATTTTTCTTTTATAATAATATAATTCTATTAGCCAGCTATCTAGTCACTAGACTAAAAGCTAAGTAATTAATTACTTTTCAAGTAGTTAATCTATTAAATAATATATATATAAAATAGTCCTATCTTATAATATATAAGATATTATATATATTACTAATATAATATTAAATTTAATAAACTATTTTACTTTTCTATATTATAGCTATTATAATAATATAACTAAGAGTATTTTAAATTAAAATTTAGCTATTATTTTCTAGCTATAGTAATAGAGATAGTTATTATTAAAGTAAATAATCTATAGAACTTAGCTATATATTTAGATTACTAGATAATAATAGTATTTATAATCT
>NW_022474881.1:0-3418 GCF_009176365.1 Aspergillus alliaceus
ATATTCTTATTATTATTTCTAGAGATTTCTAGATTCTTTAAATTAGCCTTCTTTTTCTTAATAAGTTTAGAATAGATATTTATTATATAGTCTAACTCTTTATAATAGAAATATATATTATTTTTTTAAAGCTTATTATATATAATATTATTTAGTTTATCTTCTTTAGATTTTTTTTATTTTCTATATCTTTAAATATTATATTATTTTAATTATTAAAATAATTACTAAGACAGCTATAATTATCTTTAGCTCTATAATACTTTATATTCTTATTAAATTTATTAAAAGATTATATTATAGATCCTGTCTAAATATAATATTTTTTAAAAGTCTTACTAGATTTTTAAAAAGTAATATAAAATTTATAGATCTTATATATTAGATACTAGTTAAATTTAGTCTTATATTAAAATTAAGAAAGTTTAGCTTCTCATGCTAAATAAAGAAATTTAGCTAAAAATCTATAGAAATTGTCTCTAATCTTTATATATAAGTTATATAGTTTAGCCTGAGCTTTCTATTAATAGTAGAAATTATAGAATATATAAATTTATAATATTATTATATAAGTATAGATTTAGAATCTATCTAGCTAGTTTAGTAGTATAAGAAATAATATATATATATCTTATTATTTTAATATTATATTAGTCTATATTACTATTTAGCTTATTATATATTTTTATAAGCCAGTCTTTAAATTTAGGCTTTTTTCTATTCTTAAGAATAGAAAAATCTGGAATCTTTTCTAATTAATAATTTTTAGAAGATTAGACTGATTCTTATTAGCTATTAACTTTAATATTAATAGTTAAATTAATAACTATATCTTAAAAATAATTATATTTATTATATAGTTAATTATATTCTTTATAAAGTTTAGAGATCTATTCTTTCTAGATAGCTATATATTACTTCAGATACTGGATTTTCTTAATAAGTTCTATATCTTTAATAAATCTAGTAGAGCTGATATTCAGTTCTTCTTTTAAAAACTTAATATAGTCTAGATTAATCTTTTTATAATCTATAAGTTTTAAAATAAATATATAGAGTCATATAAGATTTTAGATTAATTAATATAGTATTTAAAGAATTTTTCTTAGTTAAAGATTTAAAGATCTTCTTTATTAATATTATTCTCTATCTCTACTAGAAAGATATAATAATTCTTATATTTCTTATACTAGATTAAATATACTATAGTTTAAGGATTAAAGTTTAAAAAATATAAATAAAGACTTAAAAAGACTTAAAGAGAAAGAATAAGATATATAAAATTAACTAATCAATATTATAAATTTATAATATACTGGCTATTATAGATATATAATATCTATATTGTCTATTACAAGGCCAAGTAATATAAGAAATAGAAATAAGCTTAGTCTAATGTAAGGGACTTGGCTAAATCAATAGTTAATTAGGTAGTCTATTACTAAGAGACTAAGCTAAAGAGAGGAAAAGAAAAGAAAATATAAAGCTATTGTGCTTTACTGCCCTTATAGACAAAGGGGTCACGTGTCTACTACTCATTCACTGATTGCCCAATCCTATATCCGTGACAATATCTTATTAATAGAGTATAAACTAGCCTATCTTTTAATCTTATACTCTAATCATTATATACTTCTACTCAAGCCTATCCAGAATAACTATAAGATTCTAATCTTATAAAGAATTAGAAGATCTTATCTAATAATAAGATACTCTTATTAGACTCTTTTAGAAATATTAATATTACTATATTATAGTTTACTATAAGTAATTCTACTGGAAGGGCTCCAGCTACTCTAGCTATCCTAACCAGAAATAAATTAGCAGAACTTAAGACTACTATTAAAACTCTAATTAAATATATTCAGATACTGTAGATCTTTAAAAGTATTAAAATTAATAAGACTAAGATATTTAAAGATAAGTATTTAATTCTAAAATAATATCTAACTACTATAGATATATATATTTAAATCAATAACTTGATTACTGTAGATAAGTATAATAAAGTTATATTTATAGAAACTTATCTAAAAAAGCCTGTATTTAACTGGTTTAAGCTATATATACATGACTTCCAGGAAAATAGATCTAAAATAAGAAAAGCTATAATAAATAAGATATTTAAATAATATACTTAATTTAAGAATATAATTAATTATTTAGTAATTCTAATAATAAGAAAATAATAGAATAGTATATCTATATATTAAAATATCAAGATCTACATATATATCTTAAAATATATTATAAAATTTTACTAGTTAATATTATATCTTAATTAAAATAGTACTAATCTGAGAGCTCAGTACTATTAAGGATTTTTAAGTAATATTAAAAATATATTAATATATATTAATAACTCTATAGAAACTCTAGATAAGTTAATTAATTAAATTATATAAATTATAAATTAGAAATTAGAATAAATATAAGAAAATAAGCTCTGGAAACCTTACTATAATTTTAATAAAAAAAATCTAAGACTAATAAAGATAAAAATAAAGATATATAACTAAATATTATTAAAGAATATATAGATAGCAGAAAACAGAAAAAGTAAGTAATATACTTTCAATTATAGAAAGAAAAAGTACTATAAAAGAGAATATTAATTAAAGATAAGAAAAAATAGACTGGCTATCTAGAATTTATAGATTACTATAATATTTTATAAGTAAGTCTAAAAATATAGATAATAATAATAATACTATTAGTAATAATAAGTAGTAAGCTAAATAAGATAATTATAAAATATATTTAATAATTAAAATAAAAAATAGAAATTTTCCAGAATATATTATAAAAAATAAGAATATCTTTAAGATACTTAAAGAATACTTTAAGAATAATTATAAAGAAATTATTGTTGGGTGCTTCTGATTATGGTGTAGAAAGGTTGATTTCTTCAAGCTGCAGGAGCAGGATGTTGGTAAGTTCTACATACAAAGCGGTGAAAGGGGCGGTACAGCAAGGCAGGCAGAAAGGAACGGGAGCGACATCACAGGGGCATAATGGTGGAGTACCGCAACAACGCAACAATTATAATTTAGAATAAATTATTATCTAAAATTAAATTCTAGAACAAAAATTAGAAAAATTATTAAATAATATCTAATAACAATTCTCTATTAGTTAACAAGTTCTAAAAAAAACTGACAGTTTAGAAAAAAATAAAAAGATAATAAATTAGAATAATTTAGGTTAAAAATAAAATAACGTCCTGTTAAAAAGATTAGAAAATAATAATTAAGAAACTTAAAAAGAATTTACTTATAGTTATATATCTGCTAGAGTAATCTACTAGAAAAATTCTTATTAAATATAGTAAGACTATATTAATTAATATAAGAAATATTAAGAATAAACTTTTATAAAATATTCTAAGTATAAACCAGTTAATTATTAATTAGTAAAA
>NW_022474882.1:0-3318 GCF_009176365.1 Aspergillus alliaceus
TTCTTCTTTTTTAATAAAATTTTAAGTTTTAACTAAATACTTTTACTCAGTATTAGAAAATAAAAAATCAGATATTCTATAATAAATACTATTTATCTTAATATACTTACTATAATAATTAGAACTTTTAGATTTAATATATACTTTATATAAATAGATATAATATTTATAAGAGAAAACTATAAGAAAATCTTTATTCTTAATATACTAATAAAGATTCTTCTTATAAATAGAAGAATTAGATAATATAATTAATTATAAGTAAAAGAAAGAAATATTACTAGATAACTTATTTTAAAAAGAGAGCCTATAATTTATATACTTTTAAGAATAAAAGCTTAAAAAAGAAAAAGTAATATTATAGATTCTTATCTAGTATACTTATTAGACACAGAATTAGGCAGCAGAACTAGTAATATAACAGTTAAGAAACTAGATACTAGTGCCAGAAAAGAAAAAGTATTAAAAAATATCCACTTATATAACTATTATATATATATAATTAACAGATTATATAACTATAAATATATTACTAATAAGCTATATTATAGCAGTGCTATAACTGGAATATATTAGTAATATAATATAATATACCAGCAATATAATATATCATGGCAGCAATATAAAGAATAGGATTATATAAAAATATTTATTTATATACTTAGCTTAGTTCTTTATAATTAATTATAATTATTACTTAAGATATATCTTTAGTATTATATTAGTAATTAACTTATTTATACTTCCTTAACTACTGAGTATATATACTTAGTAGGCCTGGCCTTTTGGACTTGAGCTATTTACAGAATATTATTGTATATTATTAAACCTTGGATTAGATTATATTATTGGATCCTGGATAGGATCATATTGGGAATCACTTCAGATTCATTGTTTAGGTATAGTAGTACCACAACGCAAGGCAGCTAACACTCATAGAGCTCTTGCCTGAATACCCAGGCGTAACACTTAGGCCTGCAACATATAATAAAAATAGTATCTCAAGAATAAGATAGAAATATATAGAAATATATAGAAATATATAGATTATATAATATTAGATTATATAATCTCTAGTTTAACATACCTTTCCAGTTTTAAATATCTAGAGATACTCTAGATATTAAAACTGTATAAGAATTAATAAAATAAGTAGAAAATTAGTTATTCTTAAATTTATTAGAAATATCTTGTATATTTAAATAATTTAGAAAGACTTAATACTTCTAATAAGTAAGTTATTTAATAAGTCTATCTATAATTATCTAATTAGTTAGAATCTATAAAATTTAAATAGATTCTTTTTTAATCTCTTATCTAAATTAATATTAGTAGATATTAATATATTTAAGCTTAGTTCTATAAATAGAATTTTCCTTAGTCAGTAAATCAATACTTTATTAATTATTATACTAAATAGTAAGATTTTTTTCTAGATTAAATTTAAGTATCTTAAATAGTTATTTCTACTATAAAAATTACCTGCTTATACTAGTTAAGACTAGGAATTTAGCTTTAATAATAGATAATATAACTATTTTCTGTTTCTTTACTAATTAATTAACTGATTTACTAAATAAACTATAGATATAATCTTTAGAGCTTTTTTTTAATATTATTAGTAAATACTGTATTACTAGCTATTTAAAAAATAGACTTTTAAGATCTTTATTTAATTAGTTTAAATATTTAATTACTAGGTATCTATAGCTATATAGATATATAATTAATTAATTAATAGTATTTATATACTTAGGAATAGAATTTTACAGAAATTCTGATAGTAGTCTATAATCTTGAGCTATATCTGGTCATGAAATAATAGCTATATATAGAACTAATCTAATTTTTTATTAATATTAGTAAATAAATAATTTTAAGACTTAATAATCTTACTTTAATTTATTAGTTTTATATAGATTCTCTAATAGTAATAGTATCTTTAGCAGTTTCTGATTAGTTAAGTAAAATTAATAAGTAATCTTTTTAATATAATTTATCTATAAGATCTAGAGTTTTCTATTAGATCTATTTCTAAATATTTTAATATTAAAAAACTAGATTATCTAATCTAGATTCTTTATCTAATATACTAATAAAAGTAAGTTTTTTAGTTAAATTATTTCTATATATCTATTCTTATAATATAATATAATAATATTATTAATATATATTATTAAGATAAGATAATTATTTATAAATAGATAAGAATCTTTAGATATAGATTTTAGCTTAAAGTATTTTAGAATTTAATCTATTTTTTTTATTATAGAAATAGTAATTATTTTAAGCTATAGAATACATTATATAATTTTAGTATTTTAGACTTAGAACTATATCTAATTAAATTAACTCTAGATTAAAAGCTATAGTTAATACTAGAATAGTTTTAAAAGTTCTTATAGCTAGAGTAGTTACTCTTATTTCTAGACTACTAATTAATTAAAGATTATTTTATATATAGATTCTAGCTTTAAATTTTAATAGAAATTTTTAGTTATTAAATTTATACTTAAAGATCTATTTTAATAGTAGAATCTCAGTCTAATTAATAGAATCCTTAGAGATTAAGAACTATATATTTATATAGTTTAATTACTAATATTTAATTTTATATACCTTAATCTATTTAATCTTAAATAGATACTTTTATATTTTATACTAGATAAATAGTTTAAGTAATAAGTCTTCTTTATATAATTTTTTAATATTTTATAAGCCTACTAAAAATATATAAAAGAATAGCTTGTAATCAGGATTTTTAGTAATAGATATAAAATTTCTTAATTATTTTAATTTATCTAGATTAGATAATTCTTGTCACAGATGGAACAGTGATTCGGCCTGATGGCCGTACAGGATACCCTGAGCCAGGTGCATGGACAATCGGCCACCAATAAGGAACATCAGGCTATCAACAGTTTGGTTTTTAACAGGAAATCTGAATCCTTTATATATAGTCTTTAGCTATAAATTAGTAAATAGTTAGTAATAGAAAAAAATTAAGAATTAGTTTTCTATCTAAATAATATTTACTGTTTATCTTTAATCTCTTTTTCTTCTAGTCTATATATTCTTATCTAGTTAACAGATTTTCTATTTTAAATAATAGATATTCTTAATAATTCTGATTCTTTTTTTATTAATTATTTAAGAATAATAATAGCTTTTTTATTATAATTCTCTAATAGTAATTAATATATTATCTCTTTTAAGAATCTATAAGAAAGAGATATAATCTTTATCTTAGACTATTCTAAAAATAAATTCTGAAATCTATAATTAGAATAACAGTAAAACTATTTAGAATCTTTAAGA
>NW_022474883.1:0-3295 GCF_009176365.1 Aspergillus alliaceus
TAAGAATTAATAAATAGTAGCTTATTATAATAAATACTATAAAAAGAGATCTATCTTTAAAAAAGAGAAAAAAGTATTTTTATAAAAATATAAAAATAAAATAACTAAGTTTAAAACTTAACTATTAGAAAATTAGACTGTTTATTATTAAAAAAATTAGTAATATTAATTATTAACTAAGATTACTAGAATCTATATTATATATATATTTAATATTTTATATCTTATTAAAACCCGCACCACTAAATACTAAACCTGCTAAAAATATAGAAATTAAAGATAATACTTAAAAGTATAAAGTTAAAAAAATCCTGAACTATAAAAGAGTTAGAGAATAAACTTAATATCTAATAAAATAAAAGAGATATAGTATCTTAGAAAATACTTAAAAATTTATTAAGAATTTAATAAATTATTACTAGCTAGTTTAATAGTATTATTAATAGATTAGTTAAATATTATCTAGAATAAGAAATTATTTATTATCTAAGTTAGACTAGAATTAATTTTAGATATAATAACTAGTTAAATATTATTATTTATAGTAGTACTAGTCTTAGTATTAGATATTATAGTCTTTTAATTATATAACTTTTTCTATATCTTATATTTTTTTTATTCTTATTTCTTAAGCTCTTCCAGCTTTTTAATCTCTTTTATATTATAAGTAATAAAATTACTAGCTTATTTTTATAATAATTATTTTTATTTTTATAGTTAAAGTAGTTTTATTAGACTAATCATGAGCTAGGATTTGCATGGTTAAAAGATATTTTTGATAAAGAGATTAAAAAGAAGGCAGGAAGGCACTGAAGACTTCTAATCCTTAATAGCTATAGATCTCATCTCACACTGAAGTTTATAGACTTCTGTGATAGAAATAGGATTCTTTTAGCAGTGTATCTATCTCATTCAACTTATTTCCTGTAGCCGCTTGATATTGGTATCTTTGGGCCTCTTTCATTGGCCTACAGTGCTGAATTAGAAGTATATTTACATGATTACCAGGGTCTTAGCCATCTCACAAAACGTGACTTTTTTAGGCTATTCTGGCCGAGTTGGGAAAGAGCCTTATCTTAAAAAAATATTGAAAGTGCATGGAAATCAGTTGGTTTATGGCTATGGAATCCAGAAATTGTTTTGAAGCGCTTTATCAAAAAGGAAGATAGTAAGCTCTCTTCCAGCGAGTTCTTCCGCTCAGTACTAGGTACAGAAGACTGGAGAAGAATTGAAAGACTTCTAAAGCAAGTTATCACTGATATTTATAATCAAAATACTCGAAAATTATCCTCTACAATACATCATCTCTCTACAGAGAATATCTTGCTAAAGCTCCGCTGCCAGGGCCTTGAAAGAGCCCTTCTGCATGAGAAGAAGAAACACCAGCGTGGAAAACCTTTACAGTTTCAATTACAAGCTCCTGAGAATAGTAATGCGGTGTTTTATTCGCCTAATAAGGTCCAGGAGGCTCGGATGCTTTAAATACAAAAGAAAAAGGCAATAGAGGATGCAAAGGCTTCAAAAGAGGCAGAGAAGCAGCAGAAGCAGCAGGAGAAAGAAGTAAAGCAGCAAGCTATTGAAAATAATCAGAGAATAAAGGTATATCAGAAAGAGTTGAAGGTACAGGAAGCTGAGCGGAAGAAATACCAAAGGGAGGATAGGATACATACTAAAGCAGCAGACCTACAGCTTCAGGATAACTTCCAGAAAGCTAAAAAAGAAAGGAGACTCACCTCCAGTCCTTCTAAAGTCTCTAATCAGCAAGATATTAGTACTCCAGTGCCTAAAGTTACTGAAGAGGCCTATCCTACTATAAATCGTCAAGGCAGACAAATACGCCTTCCACAGCGCTTTCGGGATCACTAAAATTACTAGATATCTTCTTTATAGTCTATATTCAATACACCAAGAGATCGCTATATAATGTCTTTTCTATGTGGTTGTATGGCTTCATTTTCTACCTCGTTGTTGGTGGAGAAATCGATCGTCAGGTGGTTCCGATCGTCAGGCGGTCAGCTACGGTATAGCTATATATTCTGGAAGAGTATAATAGAGATATAAGAAAATAGATTATTATTTAGATAACTATAAATACTACTATTATTCTGATATTCTAGAATATTATTAATTTCTATAGATTATCTACTTTAATAATTACTATCTCTACTATTATGGCTAGAAAGCTATTATAGGGTTTTACTTTAAGAACAGTATTAATCACACTGCCTTAACAGCCACAGTATAAAAGAGATATCTTATTATAATAGTTATAATTAACAGTATATCTACTAGAACTATAATTAATTTAGAAGTAATAAATAACTTTATAAACCCTGAATATCACTAATAGATAAAGATTAAAGAATAATCTAAAAAAGTTATTATATTAATTCTTAGACTAGACAGCCAGAAATTAGAAACTAGTTAAATTATAATTAAAATAGAATCTATTTCTATATTTATTAGAGCTTATATTAAATATATAGTCTTTAATATAATATCTCTTGAAAATAAATATAATATTATATTAGAAATTTCCTAGCTTAAGAAATATAATCTAACTATTAATTAAAAATAATAGATATTCTAACTTAATAATTACTATTATTTAATAAAACTATATATAGAGTATGGTATTTAGATCTTTACTAAAGATATAACAGGATATTCTATATATAGTAGAGAAAAAATTAGAAGATATAATCAAGATACTATAAAAAAGAATACTGTAAAGACTATAATTATAGTAATAATCAGACTTTTAGAAAAAGAGTAGTTAATAGAATTAACTAAATAAATACTAGAAAATAAGAATAAATATCTTAAAATTATAATACCAGAAAATAATTTAAAGAAAAAATAGTATTCTTTATTAAAAAATATAAAAATATCTTAAGAAAAAGACTTTAACTTATAGAAATATATTAATTCTTGGAAACTAATAGCTATCTCTATTAAATAGCTAAGACTATCTAAAAGGTATTAAAAGTTTAGAAAACTATTTAAATAACTATAAATACTAGAATTACTGTTTTATAGACTATATAACTATACTATATCTATTCAGAAAAAAAAAAGTAATATATAAAAAACTATATACTATATTAGAAAAAGAGTTATAAGTACTTAAGAATTATATTAATAAATAATTAATAAAAAATATATTAGATCTTTAAAATCTTCTATAAAATATAGAGTTCTATTTATTCTAAAAAAGAAAAAAAAATTATAACTATATATTAATTATTAATTATTAAATATAATTATAATTAAGAATAGATATTTATTATCTTTT
>NW_022474884.1:0-3034 GCF_009176365.1 Aspergillus alliaceus
TACTTAATAATTAATATATATTTACTATTTTTCTTCTAGCTTCTTTATAAAAATAATAGAGAAATTCTATATAAAAACTAATAATTATATTAGTCCTATTTTTATTACTCTCTATAGCTATATCTTTAGCTTTTTAAACTTTTTAGAAAATAGTAAATAGATATTAATATTAATTATATATTACTAATAGCTATCCTATATATTAATCCTTACTTAGAAAATAAGATAGAGAGTAGTATTACACCTGGGTATTCAGGCAAGAGTGCTATAAGTGTTAGCTGCCTTACATTACAATACTACTATACCTGTGCAATGAATCTAATGTGATTTCAAACATAATCCTATCCAGGATCTGGTAATATAATCTTAATCCAAGGTCCGACAATATATAATGATGTTCTGTAAGTAGCTTAAGTCCAAAAGACCAGGCCTACTAAATATATACTCAGTAGTTAAGGAAATATAAACAAGTTAATTACTAATTTAATACTAAAGATATATCCTAAGTAATAATTTAGATTAATTATAAAGAACTAAACTAGATATATAAATAAGTATTCTTATATATTTCTGTCTCTTAGATTACTGCCATAATATATTATATTGCCAGTATATTATATTATATTACTAACATATTCTGATCATAGCGCTGCCATGATATGTTATATTAGTGATATATTCAGGTTATATAATTTTTGCCAATTATATATATATAATAGTTACTTAAATAAGCGGGTATTTTTTAGTATCCTTTCTTTCTTAGTACTAGTGTCTGGTTCTACTATCCAGTCCCGTGTCTAATAAATGTACTAGACAAGAATCTATAATATTACTTCTTCTTTTCTAAGCTTTTATTCTTGAAAGTATATAAGTTATAGATATTCTCTTTAAAGTAAGTTTATTCAGTAATATTTTCTTTTTTATCTGTGATTAATTATATTGTCCAGTTCTTCTGTTTACAAGAAGAATCTTTATTAATATATTAAGAATAAAGATTTTCTTACAGTTTTTTCTTATAAGTACTGTATCTATTTATATAAAGTATATATTAAATCTAAAAGTTCTGATTATTATAGTGAGTATAACAAGATAAATAATATTTATTATAAAATATCTAATTCTTTTTTTAATACTAAGTGAAAATATTTGGTTAAGACTTAAAATTCTTTAAAAAAAAGAAGTTATCTTAGTAAAATTACTTTAATTATAAAAATAAAAATAATTATTATAAAAATAAGCTAGTAATTTTATTATTTATAATATAAAAAAGATTAAAGAGCTAGAAGAGCTTAAAAAATAAGAGTAAAAGAAATATAAGATATAAGAAAAGTTATATAATTAAAAGACTATAATATCTAATACTAAGACTAGTATTACTATAAATAATAATATATAATTAGCTATTATATTTAAGATTAATTCTAGTTTAACTTAAATAATAAATAACTTATTCTAGATAATTGTTACGCCTGGGTATTCGGGCAAGAGCTCTATGAGTGTTAGCTGCCTTGCGTTGCGATACTACCTTACCTAGGTAGTGAATCCGAAGTGATTCCAAGTATAATCCTATCCAGGATCCAACAGTATAACCTAATCTGAGGTTTGACAAGATACAACAACGTTTTGTGAGTAACTCAAGTCCAAAAGGCCAGGCCTATTAAGTATATATACTTAATAGTTAAGAAAGTATAAATAAGTTGATTACTAACTTGATACTAAAGATATATCCTAAGTAATAATATTGATTAATTATAAAGAACTATTCTAAGTATACAAATAAGTGTCCTTATATATTTCTATTCTTTATATTACTGCTATAATATATTATGTTGCCGGTATATTATATTATATTGCTAATATATTCCGGTTATAGCGCTGCCATGATATAGCTTGTTAGTGATATACTCTGGTTATATAATCTGCTTGATTATATATACGTGATAGTTACTTATATAATTAGGTATTTCTTGGTGCTTTTCTCTTTTTTAGTGCTAGTGTCTTGTTATGTCACTGGTTCTGCTGCCTGATTCTGTGTCTGATAAGTACACTAGACAAGAGTCTATAATATTACTTTCTCTCTTCTAAGCTTTTGTTCTTGAAAGTATATAAATTATAGGCTTCTCTTCTGAGATAAGTTTATCCAGTAATTTTTCTTTTCTTTTACCTGTGATTAATCATATTGTCTAACTCTTCTATTTACAAGAAGAATCTCTATTAGTATATTAAGAATAAAGATTTCCTTATAGTTTTTCCTTGCGAGCACTGTATCCGTTTGTATAAGGTATATATTAAATCTGAAAGTTCTGATTATTATAGCAAGTATATCAAGATAAACAGTGTTTACTATAAAATGCCTGATTCTTTATTTTCTGATACTGAGTGGAAGCGTTTAGTTAAGGCTTAAAATTCTATTAAGGAAGAAAAAGAAATTATCTTAGTAAAACTGCTTTACTTATAAAAGCAAAAATAATTATTATAAAAATAAGCTAGTAATTTTATTGCTTGTGATATAAAGAAGATTAAAGAGCTGGAAGAACTCAAGAAGCAAGAGTAAAAGAAGTATAAGATATAAGAGAAGTTATATAACTAAAAGACTATAATATCTGATACTGAGGCTAGTGCTACTATAAATAATAATATTTAACTAACTACTATATCTGAGATTAATCCTAGTCTGACTTAGATAATGAATAACTCCTTGTTCTGGGTGATATTTAACTAATCTATTAGTGGTACTATTGAACTAGCTGGTAGCAGCCTGTTAAATTCTCGGTAGACTTCTAAGTATTTTCTAAGATACTGTATCTCTTTTATTTCACTAGATATTAAGTTTATTCTTTAATCTTTCTATAATTCAGGATTTTTTTAACTTTATATTCCTGAGTGTTATCTTTAATTTCTATATTTTCAGCAGGTTTAGTGTTTAGTGGTGCGGGTTCTAATAATAAGATATAAAATACTGGATATATATATAATATAGATTCCAGTAATCTTAGTTAATAATTAATATTACTAATTTTTTCTTTAATAATAA
>NW_022474885.1:0-2972 GCF_009176365.1 Aspergillus alliaceus
TTTACTATTTTAGACTAGAATTAAAGATAAAGCTAAAAACTAATATATTAAATAGAATAGTAACAGAAGCTCTATTTTAAAAAACTAAAAATAAATACTGATATTTAGTTATATTCTATTTAAAATTAATAGCTATAGCAGAACAGAACTATAATATTTATAATAAAGAGATACTTATAGTTATATATACTCTAAAGAAATAGTAAGTTAAACTATAAAGTTTATAGTAAAATAAATAATTTATAATTTTTATAGATTATAAAGTACTTAAGTATTTTATAACTATAAAAAAATTATTAATATATTAAATCTATTAGACAGAATTTCTCTCTTATTTCTACTTTTTAATTAAATATTATACTAGTAAGTCTAATATTATTATAGATATTCTATCTTATAAGAATAAAACTTTAGATTATAACTTCCAGATATAGATTCTTCTCTAATCTAAGATAATAAAGAAGATAGTTTATAAAGATATTAGAATTACTATATTAAAAGCTAAATCAGAAAAAGATTTAATTATAAAAGAGATTAAATAAATAAATTAAAATACTAAATCTTTATAAAACTAGAAAGAAGTTATAAAGTCTAAAAGACTAGATAAATAAAGAATTTAGAATAATAATATTCTTATTTTCTAGAATTAATTAATTATCCTGACTGAGATATTATATAAAGATCTGTAAGATAGGCTAATAAATAAGATTTATTATTAGGAATCTATTATCTATCTAGAAATTAAAAAAATAAAGAAATTTATTAAGTCTAGATTTTACTAATATAAATAGAATTTTAATATAAAATAATATATCTTAAACTATAAGAAATATTATAGAGCTATAAATCTAAGAGATAAGAAACTAGATCTACTATAACTATTATTAATATCTAATTAACTATAGCAGTATCTATCTATAGATTTTTATAGTATATTAAAGAATTAAAATAACTATAATAATATATATATTTTTATCTATAGATTATTAAAGAAACTAATCTTTATTTTTTACTATAAAAATATTATAGCTAAAGATATAGTAAGATTATTTATAGAATATATTTATAGATATTATAGTATCTCTAACTCTATAGTATCAGATTAAAATTTCTAATTTATATTAGAATTCTAGATAAAACCATATTATATTTTTAGAATTAAACTAAAACTATTAACTACTAGAATCTAGAGATTAATAGTTAAATTAAGATTATAAATTAATTACTTATAATAAGACTAAGACTATTAATTAACTACTATTAAGATATCTAGACTAAGATACTATTACTAATTAATTATACTATAATAATTTTTTTATCTAAATCTATAGAATTATTACCAGTATATATTAAAAAAAGCTATAAACTATAAGTATTATTTAATTAAATTACTAAACCTGCTATTACTCTATAGAAATAAGTTAATCAGGATACTGCAGTAAAGTAGATAAAAAGAATATAAAATATTTAGAACTATATCTATAAATCTATAGAAAAAGCTTAAATAGCCTAAAAAAATTAAGTAGATAAGTATTATTAAAAGATTAACTTTACAGTAAAAAATATAGTCTATTTATTATTAAAGAAATATAATATAGCTTATCTAAATAAGAAATTAGATATTAATAGACTAATCTCTACTAAATTACTATAAAAGTTAGAAATATCTATAGACTAGATCTTTTTCTATTAATAAAGATATATCTAGTATTTAGTCTAGATAAGCTATAGAAGACTGTAATAAATCTACTGTCTAATTAATATAAAGATTCTCTATAAGTAATTTAGATTAATAGCTATAATAAATAGAAGATTAAGAAGATTATTACTATATAGCTATACTATAATAAACTATAATATAAAGTTAAATAGTTTAGCTATAATAATAACTCTAAATAATATTCTATTACTAACTTTAGAAATAGTCTTATATATCTCTATAATTTCTATATCCAGTATCCTAAAGTGCCTGGCCTGCCAGTTTACTTAGATTAATAATTAAGTACCGCAGAAAGAAAGGAATTCAAATCAGAATATATAAATAATAGTAAACTAATATAGAAAGAGATAATTAGAAAGTCTATTAAAAAGATATAACAGATAAAGTAGTTAAAATAGATAGATTAACCAGAAGACTACTATTCTTAAGGTCCAAGAAATTTTCTACCGGGGGGGTATTATGATAACCTGTATATCACATAGTTAGGCAGGCCTACTTCCCACAACATAAATCCTTATATGATAGTGTTTCTCCCCCCATAGTTAAATTCAGTTGGAAACGCTACCATATCTAGCTTTCTACTGTGGAATAGCTATCTATGAATGAGCAGTCATCACATATACTATATCTATTTAAAAAAACAGTATATAAGAAACTATATACTATATTAGAAAAAGAGTTATAAGTACTTAAGGATTATATTAATAAATAATTAATAAAAAAATATATTAGATTTTTAAAATCTTATTGGAAATGCGGGATTCTGTATTACCTAGTAATCTACCGCTGAATCCTAATGAGTGCAAATGATCAATAGATGAGGTCTGATTCCTGATCTAGTGGTAAAATGATTGATATATATAGGCTTTGAGATGATCACTAAATCATGCAGTATCATAATGATACAGGATGATACAGGATGATGATATATGATAATCATGGCCTAAAGTAGTAATGGAGGTGCTATTCTAAATGGAGTATGGTGGTGGCTGATAGTGGAGCTTTAGTGGTAATTTCGGTTGACAAATCTTTTATAGAATATAGAGTTTTATTTATTCTAAAAAAAGAAAAAGAGTTATAACTATATATTAATTATTAATTATTAAATACAATTATAATTAAAGATAGATATTTACTATCTCTTATATTAAAGATTTAAAACAGGATTAAAGAAGTAAAATAGTTTACTAAATTTAATATTACTAATATATATAATACTCTATATATTACTATAGATAAAGAATAGAAAATA
>NW_022474886.1:0-2944 GCF_009176365.1 Aspergillus alliaceus
GATAGCCTAGATATCCTTAGGCATGTGATCAGGGGAATTGATCAAGAGATAAGATAGATAATAGATAGATAGATATCAGGTAAAACCCATAGAATAAATTGACTAGATAGACATGACTATAGAATAATAGAATAAGATTGACTAAACTGCTTCAATCTGATTAATCTGAATCAAACTAAATCAATCTGGTCTGTAGAATGGATGGAAAGGTAGGCCTATTTATGTTGAATAGGTGTAGACCTTAGGCCTGCAACATATGATAAGAATAGCATCTTAAGAATGAGATAGAAATGTATAGAAATGCATAGATCATGCGTAGAATGATCGAGATTGCATGATATATCATCACATGATGTTGGATCACGTGATCTCCCGTTCAACAATTATTTATATTTATCTTATCAATTTCAGTATACTGTATTCAGTTTCCTGTACCTAGAATCTATTGATTCTGATACAGCTTCCCGGATCTATATATTTTAATATTGTTAGCTCTGATTTCTTGTCTAAGCTAATAATTATAAATATCCATATACTCAAGCTTAGATCTATATGTGGTTCCTAGTATGAGATAGGACCACCATATATATACCACCTAACAGGTTGACTACTTGAAAAGTAGTCAATTGCTGAGCTTTTAGCCTAGTGGTTAGGTGGCTGGCTAATGGAATCACATATATATAGATCTATTAGATTTAAGTAAATTTAGTAATTATTATATTTAATATAAAGATAATAATTAGAGTTAAATTTTAATATCTTAAAGAAATATTTTTATTATAGAAATTACTTACTAGTACTAGTTAGAGCTAGTAATTCTATCTTAGTAATAGATAATATAACTGTTTTTTGCTATATAGTTAATTAATTGATCTAATATATAAATAATATATATATCCATCTAAGCTTTTTCTGCTATTTAGATCTATATATATAGTATTACTTACTATTAAAAAGATTGGTTTTTTTAATTATAATTCTATAGAGTAGTATTAAATACTATATAGATATAAAATTAAATAATTAGCTATAGTTATATATTTAGTCTTTAGATTAGTTAAATACTCTAGGAGAATAAGCTCTGACAGGCCTTTAAGATATCAGGTCTTAATATAATAATAGTATATAAAATTAATCTAATTTTTTACTAATATTTATAAATAAATACTTAAATTACTTGATATTAATTATTTTAATTAATTTAATTTAGATTTTTTACTGGAAGTAATATATAATTTTTTTAATATAATTAATTTATAATATCTAGAGCTTTTAAATAATATTAAGAAATTATTTTTATAAATAAATAATTTTTTAATTCTTTAATAATATATAATAATCATATTATCTATATATATTATTAAGATTATATAATTATTATAATATAAGTAGAAATCCTTAAATATAAAACATAGGTCTAGTATTTCTAGAATTTACTTTATTCTTTTCTATTATAGAAATAATAATTATTATAGGCTATATAATATTTTTTTAAGTCTTAAAGCTTTAGATTTAGGTCTATATCTAGAAAATAGTAGAATATAGATTATTTTATTAAATAAATTATTAAGAAATATATTTACTATATCTAATTAATCTATTTCTAAATTAAAAGCAGTAAATAAAGCTAGAATTATTCTGGTAATTCTAGAAACTAAAATTAAAACTTTAATTTTTAGATAATTAAATAGCTATAAATTATCTCTAATATAAATTCTAACTTTAAATTAAGATAAAAAGCTATTAATATTAGTCTTATAAATAAATATTTATTTTAATAGTATAATATTTAACTAAAGCTAAAAAACTTAAAACTAGAGTTTTTATTAAATATTTAATAAAATATAAAGCTTCTAATATATAGTAAATCTAGAATCTATTAAATAATTAAATAATATTAATATATAACCATATCTTTAATAAATTAAAAATCTATAATTAATTAGACTATTAAGATCTTGGCTTATTTAATATAGATAATTAGATTAAATTTAATAATTCTAATAATAGATCTAATAATTAAATTTTAGATAATTAATTATCTATACCTATACTATTACTACTATAGATAATTATTAATAATTTTAATTTTAATAAAATACTATAGACTATAATAGATCTAGATCTGAATTACTAGATTTAAAATTATTAAAGTTAATATAATTATTTTTTTAATTATTTCTAGTAGAGTTCTCTGAATTAGAAATTAATATTAAAAAAATTTATTATTTCTACTATTAAATTAAATAAAAATATTAAAGTATCTCTATAAGTCTAGTTAGCTTAGAACTGTAAAAATAGAATATCAGTAACTAGAAAATATATATATATAGAATTATATTGGACTGAGCACTTATAATCTACCTGAAGGTACAGTTAGATGTCATGGCACCTTTTTGTAGCCGAACAGTAGTATTGCTCGCAAAGTCTGTCAAATTATATATTAATTAATAAGATATTTAATAAGTAATTTAGTAATTTAAATATATACTCTATAGCTATATCTTTTTAGGTTTAATAGATTTGACTTAGAAATAAAATAATTAAATAATTTAAATAAATTCTTATATAAAATTTACTATAGTATTTTCTATTCTATAGTTCTAATAAATATTTAATTCAGTATATATATAGCAGACTTTATAATTTTAGGCTATAGATATAATAGAATACCAGAATTAACTAATAAAAAATATATTTTTAAGATAATTAAAATATTTAATTATTTTAAAGATTTTATTTAAATTATTTTATTAAACTATTTTTAATAATTAGATCTTTTTAATTATAAATATTATAGAAATTATAAAGATTTTAATCTTAATTAAAATATAATTTCTTAGAACTAATTTTATATTAATTTTTAATAAATTAAAGTATAGACTTTCGAGATTTAGTAATCTTATTTTTTAATTTTAGAATCTATTCTAAATAGTATTTTATA
>NW_022474887.1:0-2875 GCF_009176365.1 Aspergillus alliaceus
GGCCCCCCGAGATCATCAGGCATTTAAAAGGCAACGTCCGTGGCATGAAACATGCCGATGCAGTCCAGATCTATGATGCCGTGCAGCAGTGGGAGGGGATCGCCCAGCAGGCCGATGCCGTCGTGATCCCCCACCATGTGGACCCGGCATTGCCCGGGATTGCCCACATACCCCGATGGCATGTTATGCCAGCGCGATTACCCCCGATGTCAATATATTGGCCGCAGTGTCCACAGCATGCGGGCCCATTGGCGGAGTGTCCATGGATGGTCCCGGTTTCCCCGAGGCGGCCGCATTCGCCGGGAGCAACGCATCCAGCAAGAGGCCAAGTTACGGCGGTGTATATCATTGTCACATGCCAGCAGATATTTCCAACGCGGACCGGATCGCATTTCATCCACGTGCGGGCGGCAAGGGCCGAGGAGCCATCGATTCCCATGGACGCGGCAGATATTGATGCGGCGGTGGGTGAGGTCATGACCGCGTGGGAAGAGGCCGAGGCGGAGAAAGCCCAGCAGACGGTCCAAGCCGTGGAAGTCACCGATGCCAATCCATGGTTGCGGGTGACCGGATGGACCGAGTATTTACAGGACATTGCCCCCCAGGTCATATTGAACAGCGTGGACCCGCCCGACAAGGAGTCCATGGAACCCGTCGAGCAGGGAATCCGCCGGTTGTGGGACACGATGGAGCAGGTGGTGCGCAAGAGCCAGCGGACGGTAGACCACAGTGGCCAGGCCATTTGCATCGAGGCGGTGCGGTCCGAGACGGGGCAGACCCCGTATCGGCCATTGCAGGTGTACATGGATGCAGAGAGCATTGTCAAGCACGTCCAGCCGTGGCAGCAGATCGTGGCATTTATCGCCCGCACGCAGGCCACACATACATGGAAGAGTCCATCGTACAGCATGACGCCCCGGCAGCGGAAGAAGTGGCGGCAGTTGTGGCAGTTGGCCATCCAAGCTGATCCCGAGCTGATGGAATCCCGCCATCCCGAGGAGGTCCCGTGGGAAATGAGTCGGATCGAGGGTGTATGTTTGGATTTTTGCATCCAGTTGTTGAACCAGCGGCCGCGCAGCCATGAGTATGAGAGCGTGTTGGTATGCGCCATGGCGGTATTGGGCCGGGGACACCCGAGACGTATCCCCCCGTGTTGTCCCGAGTGTCCAAGGTTGACCGCATGATGATTGTGCGAAAGGCATTGTGGTTGGATCCGCACCCCGAGAGATCATCGCCATGTGGCGCAAGGAGGGCCGTTGTGCAGATTGGGTATTGGACAGTGCCGATGATACATTGGCTGAGATTTGTTCCGATGAAGGGTACAGCAGCAGCAAGGGGTCCCGGTCAATTCCCCGTCATCCCCGCCCACATCGCCGATGGCCCACAGTGATCCACCACCGATCACAGATATCCCCCGTGAGGCCCCATCCCGTCCAAAGACATTTCAGGAACAGGTGCAGTGGATGGTGCAGCGGTTCATGGTCCGCGGGACCCATGGCCCCATGCAGACGTTACAGGATTGGCGGTTGTTTGGGTTGCGGATCCATTATAACACACACATCCCCCGGCCATGTGATGAGGATGCACCGGGACCGGTTGTTGTACCAGTACGTCCAGTTCACGATGGGCAATTTCCGCCGCATGGTGCATGGGTTGGTGGGGGCCACGCGGGAGATTTTATGCGAGTTGTTGTGTGTGAAGCACCGGGAGGCCGTGCCCGCCATCCTGTGGCAGGGCGGTCATACATGATCCAGCGGGTGCGGACCGAGCCGTCCGTGGTGCAGTTCACGGTCCGCCGCCAGCCCCGGCGATTGCACGCACCCGCGGTGATGCGATATTTGCACCGGGTCGCGCGATTCAAGGAGAAGTTGGCCGCATTGGTCCATGTGGTGGCTGGGCCCCCGAGTTGTTGAGCATCCAGCATAGCGACTCGGACCAACCGACGGCGGAATGTATATATTGAAGACAGGATGGTCATGTTGTTCACCGCGTACCACAAGGGGTTTTACGCCAACAATGATGTGAAGACCATCCACCGATACGTGCCGCAGGAGGTGGGGGAGTTGATTGTGTGGTATTTGTGGTTGGTATTGCCGTTTGTCCAGCAGTTAGAGGCCGTCGAGCGCGTTCGCCAGCAACATGCAGGAGGAGCGGGAATTAGCGGCGGCGGTATTGAACGCGGACGCGGAGAGGATGGCATGGACGAGGAGCAGTGGATAAGCCACATTGCCGATTTGCAGGCAGCGCATTCGTCGCATTTGGCGGGGATGGTGTACGCGCGCGGCATCACGGAGCAGGCCGACACCACCAAGCGCCGCTGGGCCATATTTCGATTGTCCAGCACGGATTGGCACCGGTTTTGGGGGTTTGCAGCCGCCGCGGCGTTGGGGCCCGGGATCGGCAAGCGCAAGCGATCCCCGTGGAGGATGAGGCGGAGGAGGACCGCACCATGCGGCGGCACCGGTTGAACGTCATGGACATGCGCACCACGTTGCAGCGGATGACCGGGACCGAGACGATCCAGTTCCGCGGCGTGCAGGTGCCGGCGTTGCGGGCGATCGAAGATGGGGAGAGCCGTGGGTGGCGGTGATGCCCATGAGGGGGGCAAGAGTATGTTGTTCATGTTTCCGGCATTCACGGAACCCGGGGGCACGATGATCGTGTTGGTCACGCCCGAGTCCGCCGTGGTCGAGGATTTGCAGACATTCATCAACCGATTGCAGCAGACCCGGTGATTGGACCGGATCGTGATCAATGAGTGCCACATGATATTGAATGACCAGAAGGATTTCCGGCCCGAGTTGCGGCAGTTGGGCCGGTTGAACCATGCCCGCACGCAGATAGTGTTGTTGACCGCCACATTGCCCCCCCCCCC
>NW_022474888.1:0-2853 GCF_009176365.1 Aspergillus alliaceus
TATAAGATAGCTAATATCTATAGAGCTTTTATTTAAATATCTAGATATAATATATTAATTACTAATCTATATAAGTTAAGTCTTATATTAACTTAAAATATTATAGTATCTATTAATAAAATAAATTCCAGAAGTCTAGTAACTAGCTAGATAAGATATATTCTATTTACTATAGAACTAATAGATATAGTATTATAGCTTTAGAAATAAATTAAATAATTAAAAGACTATTTAATAGCTAAAATTATTAAGATTAGATCTTTTAAATTTTTTGATAAAAAAGATATAAATTTATAATATTCTTAATATAACTGTTATATCTGGGTATTCAGGCAAGAGTTCTATAAGTATTAGCTACCTTATATTGCAATACTACTTTACCCAAGTAATAAATCTATAATAATTTCTAATATAATCCTCTCCAGAATCTGACAGTATAATCGAAACCAAGGTCTAATAGTGTATGATAGTGCTATTCTGAAAGATAACTTAAGTCTAAAAGACTAGGCCTACTAAGTATATATACTCAGTAGTTAAGAAAGTATAAATAAGTATTAGAAATCTAGGATATTAATAGTCTAGATATCCTTAGGCATATAATTAGGGAAATTAATCAAGAGATAAGATAGATAATAAATAAATAGATATTAAATAAAATCTATAGAATAAATTAACTAGATAGACATGATTATAGAATAATAAAATAAGATTAATTAAACTGGATAATCTGATTAATCTAAATTAATATAAATCAATCTGGTCTATAGAATAGATAGAAATATAGGCCTATTTATATTGAATAGATGTAGACCTTAGGCCTGCAACTTATAATAAAAATAGCATCTCAAGAATGAGATAGAAATGTATAGAAATGTATAGATCTTATATAGAATGATTGAGATTGCATGATATATGGATCACATGATGTTGGATCACATGATCTCCCGTTCAACAATAAGTTAATTACTAACTTAATACTAAAGATATATTCTAAGTAACAGTTAAGATTGATTATAAAGAACTAAGCTAAGTATATAAATAAATATCCTTATATACTTATTCTGCTATAATATATTCTTATATTATAGTATATACTTTATACTATATACTGTAGTTTTTTCTATATACTATCCTGTATATTCTATTATATGATTCAGGATTTTTCTTACTCTTTCTGGATAGCTTATCTTATCTTTCTATTATACTAGTCTTATTACTTTTTCTGCCTTGCGTATCCGCTTTCTTTAATAAGGTATACTAAATAAGAGTCTATAATATCACTTCTTCTCTTCTAAGCTTTTATTCTTAAAAATATAAATTTATAGCTTTTTCTTCTATAAGAATTTAAGATTTCTTTTTCTATAAGTCTTTCTTTCTAGTTATAATAACTTATTATATCTTAGAGATATACTAATCCTTCTAATAGTTTTTTTAAATTAGTTTATAATAAATATACTAAAAATAAGTATTTAGTTACTTATATTAAATATTCTAGTTATTCTATTAATTTCTTTTATAAATATTATTTTTTCTATAGTAAGATTTATATTATAAGCTTATCTATAAATAGCAAGAAGTATTCTACTTATATATAGTATAGCTATACTTATAAATAAAGGTTTTATAGTAATAAGAAATAAAATAATCTATAGTATAATAAAAAGAAAATTACTATTAATCTTAAATATAAAAATATTTTTTTAAGTATTTCTAAAAAATAAATTAAGAAATATTTAAAGTATTATAACTTTAGAAATATTTATAATTTCTTTATAATAAAAATAATTAGATATTAGATTATAATCTATTAGTATTAGATTAATTAGCTAAAAAAAATTCTTTAAATACTGAGAATCTCTAGAAACTAGAATATTTTACTAATATTAATAATACTGCTTAGTTTATTACTATTTTAGATAATTCTAGTTTAATTTATGTTGAACTGGAGGTCACATGATCCAACATCATGTGATGATATATCATGCAATCCTGATTATTCTATATATTTCTATCTTATTCTTGAGATGCTATTTTTATTATAAGTTGCAGGCCTAAGGTCTATATCTATTTAATATAAATAGGCCTATATTTCTATTCATTCTATAGACTAGATTAATTTAGATTAATTTAGATTAATTTAGATTAATTAGATTAAAGTAGTTTAGTTAATTTTATTCTATTATTTTATAGTTATACTTATCTAGTTAATTTATTCTATAGATTTTATTTAATATCTATTTATCTATTATCTATCTTATCTCTTAATTAATTTCTCTAATTATATATCTAAGAATATCTAGACTATTAATATTCTAGATTTTTAATAGTTATAAGTCTAGTTTTCTTTATTTAATTATTCTATTAATATATCAGATTTAATTCTCTTAAGTATTATATTAGATTAAAAGATTACTATAATCCTAAATAAATCTAGTAATTAGTTTATCTGGTTTAATTCTATTAGGGTTATTATAGAAAATAAAGGAATTTAAAATCTTATTAATTCTAGTCTTTTTACTGAACCTACTTTATCTATAAAATCAGTATATCTAAAAATTAAGAATATTAGAAAAGAGACTTCTTTTATTCTAGCTTTAATTTCTAATAAATAAGAACTTTTTAGAAACTACTAAAAAGACTATAAGTTTAAAGTAAAAGAATATAATTATATAACTAAAGATCTAATCTTTATTATAATAATTATTTAGAACTTTATTTCTTACTTTAATAAGTAAATAATTCTATCTGCTAGAACTACTTATTAATAATTAAGAATTCTTATATAAAAATTAGTATTATTAATCTAATTCTAAAAGTATAATATTATATATTAATATTATAATCTTAAAAGTT
>NW_022474889.1:0-2810 GCF_009176365.1 Aspergillus alliaceus
GCTATTTTATAAATAGTTAAGAATCTTAAAATATCTATTATATAGAATCTTTAGTTTCTCTATTTTAATATCTATAATTTATTAATAATACTTCCAGTAATTAGAGTAGTGTCTACTATTTTAATAAATCTATTTTTATCTTTTAAAGTCTATTTTTAATCACTAAAGAATATAGGACTTTCTGTAATCTAGACTAATATATTAAAAAGTCTTAAGAACTATAGCTAGCTAAAATAGTTAAATAAAGTTTAAACCAGATATTAATCTAAGATTCTACTAAAATATAGCTTAGAAATAAATAACTAGAGATTATTAAATAGAATATAGAAAAAATCTATAATATTACTATATAATAATAAAAAATAGATATTAGAAAACTAAGATCTTTAAGATATAATAAGTTAAAATAAAGATATTTATTAAGAAAAAAAAATAATTTATAAGAATTCTCTATATCTTAACTTAGAAAATTAATTCTAATATCTAGAAAAAAGAATTTAGCTTAGCTATTATAGATAATTAAATAAGTTATTAATATATTATAAAATCTCTTTACTACTATATAAAAATAAAAGTATAATTAGTTAAAGTTAAGCAGTTTTCATAGATAATCTATAGATTACTTTAAAAATAATCTATATAATTAAAATTTACAGGTAATCTATAGATTATCTATTTATATTTATTTTTTCTTAATCTATAAAAAATATTTAATTTCTTAGTATAGATATATATATTTCTGCTTATTACAATTCTGAAATACTAGATTTATAGTAAATTAATAGATAGATATATAAGCTTCACTATTTTTACTAATAGTCTATTACTATATTAAAGAGATCAGAATATAAATATATTTTAAATAGTTCTCTAAAAATACTATTAGAAAATAGTCTAAATAATACTTATAACTAAGACAGGTATAAATAACAGTTATTTATTAGACTAATTCAGTATTTTATCTATCCTGTTTAGGAAAGATCTGGGAGATTTATACAAAAACAGATTATTTGCGGGTAACCTGCAGGTTACCCATGCGGGTTTAAGGGTCGGGTGAGGATTGGTTTTTTCAACCCGCAAATCTGCGGGTTAGGGTAACGGGTTGGAGTTGCCAACCCGTTTGCGGGTTATGGCGAGGCCTAAGTAGCAAAAATATTATAATATAAGTCTTATTCTTTATAGAGTTTAGTAATCTAGAAGTTTTTAACAGTTAGCTAGCTAATTATTTTAGTAAATTTTTTCTTTATCTTCTAGATATAGATTATAGAGCTAGTGGAATTCTAGAGATTCTAGAGATTCTAGAGATTCTAGAACTTCTTAAAAAAAGTAATCTTTTTAAGATAGCTATTTTTCTTTGCTATCAGAGTATAGAAGTATTCAAGAATATTATTATATAATTTCTTTAGTATCTTATAACAGTATTTCAGAAAGTCCTTAAGTAAAAGCTTCTCAGGCTGGTTATTTCCACCTGTATTTAGAGACAGGTATCGGTTCGCGTCGCGCGCCGTGGTAACTGGATGTTCAAGGATTTCATAAATAGAATCAGGGAATTCAAGAGAATAAGAAAAGGATAGTATAAAGAGAGTAAGAAGCAATTCTAATATAGTAGCTCAGGCTAATATAGATAGATTAATCTTATTGGGTAGCTCTAATATAAGAGAATTGCTTGAAGAAGAGAATATCCCACCAGTGAAGCTCTGTGAGATATCATCTATCTTGAATACAAACAGAACAAACAAGAATCATGCACTACTTACTGATATTCACTATAAACTCAGCATCCTGTATAGTGACTGCGCCGTCACAGATATAATCAGAATACTATAATAAGGAATACTATAAAGACTATAATTATAGTAGTAATCAAGTTTTTAAAAAAAGAGTAATTAGCAGAATTAACTAAATAGATACTAGAGAATTAGAATAAATATCTTAAAAACTATAATACTGAATAGTAACTTAAAAGAGAAATAGTACTCTTTACTAGAAATTATAGAAATATCTTAGAAGACTTCAGTTTATAGAAATATATTACTAATTTATTATAGATTAGATATTTTAATAATTAAGATATTTATAGCTATATCTAATTCTAGATCTAAATAACTAGAGAAAAGAGTTAAATATTTAAAAGAAATCTTAACTATAAAACTATAAAAACTATAGTAATATATAATAATAATATATATAATCTACTATATTATATTTGTGATTCCATTAGCCAGCCACCTAACCACTAGGCTAAAAGCTCAGCAATTGACTACTTTTCGAGTAGTCAGCCTGTTAGGTGGTATATATATAAGGTGGTCCTATCTCATACTAGGAACCACAATATAGAGATAATAAATAAATATTATTATACTTTAGTTATAGTAAAATAAAATATAGAAAAGATTATTTAAGCAGTAGAATATTAACTAAATAAAGAAATTAAATAGTACTTTAAAGAATAGTAGAATAACTTAAATTCTAACTAAAAATAAGAAATTATAAAATATCTTAATAATCTAAAAAAAAATAACCAGTTCTAATAATACTGAGCTATACTATTAGATAAGAATAGATAATTCTAATAATATTATTAGCTATAATAAGTCTACTATAGAAAAAATAATTATTTTGTATTAAGTTATAAATATAATCAATTCTCTAAATAAAGAATTAAGAACCTAGTAAATAATATTATTTAAATTTTTAGAAATATTTAAAAACTCTCTAGAATATAAATTATTACTTACTATAATAAAGTAAGAAATATATCTGCTACTTAGAATAATCTTAAATAGAAAATCTATAATAGTAATAGTTAA
>NW_022474890.1:0-2766 GCF_009176365.1 Aspergillus alliaceus
TAATTTACTAATTAGTATAGATATTCTTAGCTAAAAAAGATTTATTCTTAACCTTAATAATTATATTAATACTATATATATTTATTAGAATCTATACTTCTCTATTATAGTCTAATCAAAGCCTAATTATTTCTAATTAATATCTATATATACTAGTTATTAGATAATTATATCTAGATACTTTAAAGATTATTTATAAAAATTAGAGCTAAACTACTAATAGACTATAATTTTATTTTTAAGTTTATTAATTATCTAGAGCTTATTATCTATATCTATTTAGTAAACTTAGACTTCTTATTTATTAAAGCTACTAATAAGTCTAGTTAATCTATTACTATTAGTTATTATACTTATATTAGATATCTAGCTAATACTGATTTTATAATAGCTTATTAAATTAAGAAACAAGCTATTAAACTAGCTTAATCTATATTTAATAATTCTATAATTAAATTATCTAGATTAATTAATAGTTTCTATTCTTACTAATCCTAATTCTAATCTTATAATTATATTAAGTATTATTATAGATATATAGTTCAGTATTAACTATTATATTTCTATTATTATTATATTAAATAAAAGATTGCCAGAGTAATAAAAGCTACTATTAAATATATTAAAATCTAATTCTAAATTAGTAATTTATCTAGTTATTTTACTAGTATAATTCTACTAAATAAAGATTTAATAGTTTTACTAGATAAGAATTCTTCTAATATTCTAAATCTATTAAATTAAATATTTAATAATAATATAGTACTATCTAGTAGTATTACTATTTATAATACTGATTTTATTACAGTTACTAAATTTATAAAGCTTCTTAACTAATTTAATATATAGAATACTAAAGATTATATAAATACTGTTAATATATTTTTTAACTAATAGCTTAAAGTTTCTTTAAAAAAAGAATAGAAAACTTAACTCTTTAAGTCTAAACTATATTATATAGATCTAAAAGACTATTAATTTATTAACTAAACTCTTGATTTACTTTAGTAATAGAATAAATTAGTTTAAGCTATCAGTTATATACTATCTATATATCTAGTATTTATAGTATAGAGATTAGTCTGTGGTATTAAAAAAGACTAAGTTATTATTAATTTAAGAGATACTAATAAAGAGATTATACTAGACTTATATTCTATATCTATATAAGAGAATATAGTGAATATAGTACAAGACTATTAATTTATATTAGTTATAGATATCTATAAGTTCTTTTATTAATAATCTATTAAGCTAGAATACTATAACTGGCTTGCTATTATTAGTTACTAAGAACAGAAAGTATTTAATATTATTATTATAGATTTTATTAACTTAATTTCTTATATATAATATTAAATAAATATATATCTTAAGAAATTCAAGCAGTTTTATTATATATATATAAATAATATAATTATTGTCTTATATACTCTTGATAAATATCTATACTGTTAATTGCAGCTCAGAGAGCCGCAGGTAGTAGGGGAATAGCGTGCTACGGCACCGCAGGTGGCAGGAGCAGAAGACTGGGTTTTTATTGAACGATCTACTACCATACACAGAAGTTGATCACTGGTTTCTGAAGCCATTGGGGTGCGGTAAAGATTTTACCGCAGCGGGTAGCACATGACCCGCACGTGCTACTAGTAATATCACCCGCAGGCACTGTAAGGTGCGCCTAATATATACTATCTTAAGCTAGTATTCCAGAAGCTTAAGTTATTAAATATCTATTTTAAGATATCTAAAGTATTTCTTAATTTTCTGTTAGTCTAATTATTTAGATAGTAAGTTAATATATTAGATCTATTAATACTAGAAAAGAGAATTAAAGCTATATATAATCTTATTTTTCTATAGATTTTAAAGAACTTAGAATCCTATCTAGAACTTACTAAATATTTCTATTACTATATTAAATATTATATATAAAAAAATTAAAATACTTTAAAAGTATAAGATTTTATTACTTAAAGATAGTCTCTAATCTAGTATTAAGTACTGTTAATAATCTAAAGAAACTATAGTTAAATTAATTCTAAAAAAACTTATAATATTTAATAAATTTTAATTTAAGTTTACTAATTCTAAGTTTCTTATCTATTTTAATTCTGATATTTAGTTATATATTAATCTTAATATATTAAAGTATAGATATAGTACTATAGTATTTTATCTAGCTAATTATTAATATACTGATCTAGCTAAGCTATTTTCTTATACTATTATTAGACTAGTACTATTTTTTAGTAAATTACTAATCTTATTAAAAAAAATTACTGGCTAATAAAGCTTAAAGTATTTTATTTTATATAGATATTATATAAAATATACTACTTAGTATATATATTTAAGCTCTCTATTATTATATATACTAATTATTTAGTAACTATTACTATTATTTAATAGAGTTTATTAAATACTATTATATTAAAATAGCTTAATCTTTAGTTAATCTAAGCTTTATAGTATATTTAACAATATTAACTAAAGATATTCTATAAGCTAGAATTATTTAATATTATTATAAATATATTATCTAAATTTTCTAGCTATTTAATAAAAGTATTACCTAACTCTAATAAACTAGATCTTAATAAGCTTATAGTTATTAATTATATCTTTATTAGCTCTACTATTAAATTATTAAATAAATTTAAATAGTAAGTCTATAATAGCTATAAAAATAATATATATATATATAATAAATTCTTAATATTTTATAATCTAATTCTCTAATACTAGCTAGATCTATAATATCTA
>NW_022474891.1:0-2715 GCF_009176365.1 Aspergillus alliaceus
CTAAATATCTAAAAGAAAGTCTAGTAATATATTAATAAATATAAAGCCTATATTAGAGACAAGCCAGTAAGATATAAGCTATATAAATATATATAATTAGTAGATATACTATTATAGTTATAGAAATAGATTATAATTAACTTTATAGAACTACTACCAGAGTTAGATAGATAGAATATAATTATAGTAATAATAGACAGGCTTATAAAATATATATATCTGGTATTAAGTAATTTAATACTTGATATAGTATATCTTATATATCTAATATTTAACCATATTATTATTCTTTATAGAATACTAGAAAAGATAATATTAAACAGAGATAAGCTCTTTATATTAAAGTTTTAGTAATTATTAGCAGATCTAATAGATATTGATTATAGGCTTACTATAGCCTACTACTCTTAAGAAAATAGATAAACAGAAAGAATAAATCAGATAGTTAAATAATATCTTTAATACTATATTAACTACTAACAGAATAATTAGATAAACCTATTATCTATAGTATAATTTATATATAATAATATAATATACTTAATAACAGGAGTAACACTATTCTATATAAATTATAGATACTATTCTATCATAATTAAAGAATCTAGAGAAAAAAAATCTATTATAGAAAAAATAGCTAGCTTAGTAAAATTAATTAAGATACTTTATAAATAAATAATTAAGGATATTAACTTCAGGAATTAACAAGCAGCAGCTTACTACAATAAATATTATAAAAAAAGATCTATCTTTAAAAAGAAAAAGAAAGTATTTCTACTCTATAGAAATATAAAGATAAAATAATCAAGTTTAAAATTTAATTATTAAAAAATCAGACTATTTATTATTAAAGAAAAAATCAGTAATATTAATTATTAACTAAAATTACCGGAATCTATATTATATATATACCCAGTATTTTATATCTTATTATTGGAACCTATACTACCAAATATTAAACCTACTGAAAATATAGAAATTAAAGACAAGACTCAGGAATATAAAGTTAAAAAAATCCTGAATTATAGAAGAATTAGAGAATAAACTTAATATCTAGTAAAATAAAAGAGATATAGTATCTCAGAAAATATTTAAAAGTCTACTAAGAATTTAACAGACTATTACTAGCTAGTTTAACAGTATTACTAATAGATTAATTAAATATTGTCTAGAATAAGAAATTATTTATTATCTAAGTTAAACTAGAGTTAATCTCAGATATAGTAGCTAGTTAAGTATTATTATTTATAGTAGCACTAGTCTCAGTATTGAATACTATAGTTTTTTAGTTATATAACTTCTCTTATATCTTATACTCTCTTTATTCTTGTTTTTTAAGCTCTTCTAGCTCTTTAATCTTCTTTATATTATAAGTAATAAAATTGCCAGCTTGTTTTTATAATAATTATTTTTATTTTTATAAGTAAAGCAGTTTTACTAGAATAACTTTTTCTTTTTTCTTAATAGAATTTTAAGTCTTGACTAAATGCTTCCACTCAGCATCAGAAAATAAAGAATTAGGTATTTTATAATAAATACTATTTATCTTAATATACTTACTATAATAATCAGAACTTTTGGATTTAATATATATCTTATATAAATAAATACAGTGCTTATAAGGAAAAACTACAAGGAAATCTTTATTCTTAATATATTAATAAAGATTCTTCTTATAGATAGAAGAATTAAATAATATGATTAACTATAGATAGAAGAAATATTACTGGATAACTTATTTTAGAGAGAGAGCCCATAATTTATATACTTTTAAAAATAAAAGCTTAAAAGAGAAGAAGTGATGTTATAGACCCTTATCTAGTACACCTATCAGACACGGAATCAGGCGATAGAACCAGTAATATAATAGCTAGACACTAGTACCAGGAAAGAAAAAGCACTAAAAGATATCTACTTATATAAGTAACTATTATATATATATAATTAACTGATCACATAATTATAAATATATTACCAATAAGCTATATTATAGCAGTGCTATAATCAGAATATACCAGTAATATAATATAATATACTGGCAATATAATATATTATAGCAGCAATATAACAGATAAAGAATATATAAGAATACTTATTTATATACTTAGAATAGTTCTATATAATTAATTCTTATTATTACTTAGAATATATCTTTAGTATTAAGCTAGTAATCAACTTATTCATACTTCCTTAACTACTGAGTATATATACTTAGTAGGCCTGGCCTTTTAGACTTGAGTTATCCACGGAACATTATTGTGTATTGTCAGACCCAGATTAGGTTATACTGTTGGGGCCTGGATAGGGTCATATTTGGAATCACTTCGGATTCACTACCTAGGTAAGGTAGTAACGCAACGCAAGACAGCTAACACTCACAGAGCTCTTACCCGAATACCCAGGCGTAACAATCTAATTATAATACTAATTTAGAAACTGAATTAAATAATATAGTAATATTAGTTAGTAAATTAAAAAAAATTAATTAGAAATATTAAATATATTATTTTTACTATTTAATTCAGAAGACTAAATACTAGGAAATTAACCAGTAATATTAGCTATATTATTTTAGATAATTATAGATAATAGCTAATTTAAATTTAATAAATTTAAAAAAAAATACTACTCTGTAGACTCTATTATTAATTGAAAAAAGATAGATTAGAATTATCTAATCTAGATAAAATAATTAAGAAATTTTATATTTATTAC
>NW_022474892.1:0-2663 GCF_009176365.1 Aspergillus alliaceus
TAGCTAAAGATATTAACTCTAGAAATTAATAAATAATAGTATATTATAATTAATACTATAAAAAGATATCTATCTTTAAAAGAGAAAAGAAAGTATTTCTATAGAAATATAAAAATAAAATAACTAAATTTAAAACTTTATTAAAAATTTAAATTATTTATTAAAAAAATTAGTAATATTAATTATTAACTAAGATTACTAGAATCTATATTATATATTAATAGAAATCTAGAGTATTCATGGCCTAGATATTCTTAGACATGTAATCAGGGAAATTATTAATTATAAGATAAACAATAGATAGATATTAGATAGAATCTATAAAAATAAATTAACTAGATAGATATAACTATATAGAATAAGAGAATAAAATTAATTAAACTAGATAATCTAATTAATCTAATCTTTAAAATAAATAAAGATATAAATTTATTTATATTAAATAAATATAGACTTTAGGTTTTATTATAATTATACTTTATTATTATATCTTTATAGTCTTTATTTTATTTCTGTTTCTTTCTATTTATCTTGCTATACAGTCTCTTTTATTATTTTATATATAGAACTTAGCAGTATCCTGCTTCTTCAGCTTACAGAAATTAATTATTCTATATTATAATTAGAAGTACTTAACAGGCCTGTAATATATAATAAAAATAGTATTATAAGAATAAATAGACTTGTTAGACCCAGCCTATAAAACCTGGCCTAATCCACTAAGAAATTGACTGGATTACTTTTCTGGATAATCTATAGATTAATGGATTGCCCGTGGATTACTAAAATAAAAAATACTATAAATATATTATTTATCTACAGTAATATAAATAAACTACTATATTATAAGACTCATATAAAAAATATAAATTATTACTATAATAGAAAAAGATCTATAGCTATAGATCTCTATAGATAATTTATATATTATCTTAATCCAGCCTAAATCTAATAAACTGAATTAAATAATCTTAAAATCCCGGTCTAACCCGCGAGCCTAACAAATCTAAGAATAAGATAGAAATATATAGAAATATATAGATTATATAATATACTATTATATAATATTAGACTATATAATTTCCAGTTTAATATATATATATATATCTAATATTTTATATTTTATTATTAGATATTTTTAAAACACTAAATTTATTAAAAATATAGAAATTAAGGATAATACTTAGAAATATAAAGTTAAAAAAATCCTGAACTATAGAAAGATTAGAGAATAAACTTAAATCTAGTAAAATAGAAAAAATATAGTATTTTAAAAAATACTTAAAAATTTATTAAGAATTTAATAAATTACTATTAACTAGTTTAATAATATTACTAGTAGATTAATTAAAAGTTATCTAGAATAAAAAATTATTTATTAAATTAGATTAGAATTATCTAATATATTAGTAAGATAAGTAGTATTAGATTTATTTATAAGATATTCTAGTTTATAAAGATTTTTAGTATTTAAAGAATATTTTTTATCAAGTTACTTTATATAAAATTATTAGATACTTTAGTTTTTGGTCTAGAATTAATTAATTTGTTTAAGCTACAGGAGCAGGATACTGCTAAGTTCTATATATAAAGCAGTAAAAGAGACAGTATAGCAAGATAGATAGAAAGAAAGAAAAGTAATATAAAGACTATAGAAATATAATAGTAGAATAGAATTATAATAATATAATAGATTTTATATAAAGTAAGATACTTTAAGTTCTATTAGTCAGTAGTTCTTCTTTACTAAGATTAGAAGTTAGCTTAAAAATAGAATAGATCTAACTGTAGTTTAGAAAGATAATTTACTTAGATTAGTATATTAGTAATTAGCTAAATAGAATATTATAGTACTATATCTATATTTTAATATATCAAGATTGATATATAACTAAATATCAGGATTAAAATAGACAAGAAACTTCGAACTAATAAATTTAAACTAAAGCTTATTAAATACTTCTAAGTTTTTTTAAAATAAATTTAACTATAGTTTCTTTAGACTATTAATAATATTTAATACTAGATTAGAGACTATCCTTAAGTAGTAAGATCTTATACTCTTAAAATACTTTAATTTTCTATATATAATACTTAATATAGTAATAGAAGTATCTAGTAAATTCTAGATAGAATTCTAAATTTTTAAAGTCTATATTAGGTATTTCTGATTATAGTATAGAATAATTAATTTTCTTAAGCCTATAGAGCAGGTAATATCCTAAGTTCTATATATAAAGTAGTAAAAAGAGCGGTAGGCAGAAAGGAACAGAAACAATAGTAAAGTAATAGTAAATAAAATATAATAGTCTATAGAAAGATAAGATTATATATAGCTTTAATCTTTTTTTCTAGTATTAATAAATCTAATATATCAATTTATTATTTAAGTAATTAAATCAATAGAAAACTAAGAAATACTTTAGATACTTTAAGATAGATATTTACTAATTTAAGTTTCTAAAATACTAGCTCAAGATAATATAGATACTTATTAAAAGTATATAAAATAATAATATTATTATTTATATATATTTAATAAAACTGCTTAAATTTCTTGAGATATATATAGACTTGTTAGGCCCGCGGGTTGGGCCGGGTTTTTGAGGTTGTTCAACCCAGCCCGTTGGGTTTGGGCCGGGTTAAGATGATATACAAACCAC
>NW_022474893.1:0-2659 GCF_009176365.1 Aspergillus alliaceus
ACCCATGGGTGGTTTGCATACTATCTTGACCCGGCCCAAACCCAACGGGCTAGGTTGCAAAACCTGAAAAACCCGGCCCAACCCGCGGGCCTAACAAGTCTAATTCAGGGTAGAAGACCTGTCAACTAGGTAAGGATATGTAGACAGGGAGAGAGAGAGAGATCAAAGGCAGGTAGTAGATATTATTCAGACAGGAGACTGATTCTTGATCTTCTTCTACTACTAACTATTCGTTAATTTATAGCTGAAGACTCTGTACATAAAGGGTTCAGAATTCCTGTTGAAAACCAAACTGTTGATGGCCTGATATTCCTCGTCAGTGGCCAATTATCCATGCACCTGGCTTAGGGTATCCTGTACAGCCATCAGGCCAAATCACTATTCCATCTGTGATAATACTACTCTTTAGCTATAAAAAGATACCATATCTAAAGATAAAAGAGAATAGAGATTAAAATAAAAATATATTCAGTAAAGATAAAGCTAGTAATAAGTCTTTTATTTAATTATATTAGCAGTTCTAAAATTTTAAAAATCTTAACTTTAGTTATTACTTTTGATTATTACTTTTAATTATTATATTCCATATATTAAAGGTGTTTTATATTTTATTTTAGGATTTTAGAATAGAAAACGGGAATCCCATCCTATTCTAAAATCCCAAAATAATGCCAAGATAATTATGGGAATCCATTTTTATAGTTAATCTGGATGGGAATCCCATCCTATTTTAAATTTGGGATTAGGAATCCTGTTTTGTGCAGCTAAACGGGATGGGATTCCCATTTTAGCCCTATATTTGGGATGGGATGGGAAACGGGATGCCAAGAGGGAAAAAGGGATGGGAAATGGGATGCCAAGAATGGGATGGGATGGGAATGGGAATTTCCTATCCCATCCCAACGGTCAGCCTAATACCAACCCAGCTACCACCATACTGTTATAGACATAGCAGGGTTAGGCTGAACCACTAAGCTAAAAAGACCAAAATATCGAACCTCTTGTTCGATATGCCTAATGTCAAGGGTATCTACTATTCAGGGTAGAAGACCTGTCAACTAGGTAAGTATACGTAGGCTAGAAGGGAGAGAGATCAAAGGCAGGCAGTAGATACTAATCAGACAGGAGACTAATTCTTGATCTCCTACTACTACTAACTATTTACTAATTTATAGCTGAGGATTCTGTATATAAAGGGTTCAGATTTCCTGTTGAAAACTAAACTATTGACGGCCTGATATTCCTTATCAGTGGCTGATTGTCTATATACCTGGATCAGGATATCCTGTATAGCTATTAGGCTGAATTACTATTTAATCTATAATAATTATATCTCTCTTTTCCTGAGCTAACTATTCCCAGTTAGGATTTATATACAGGTCACATGTAGTAGATAACATGTCAGGCAAGTATAAGTGATTCTGTATAGAGATATGAATATCATATGGAAGAGATCTGACAGTAAATAATAGTTATCTATAATAATAATATTAATATTAATAGAAAATACTAATAAGCTTTTATTTCTTATTTTTTTTTCTAGTCTATTTATTTTCTATAATCTCTCTCTTATATTCTATTAGTCCCTATTCTTTTTTTTTTTAAATTAATCTATATATTATCTTTACTATTCAGATAGTATTATGCCCTGTAATTACTCTATTCTTAAAAATTCTATAGAGCTGCTCTTTTTATAGTGTATATATTATCTTTATATAGCTATTAAGAATAATAGCTAAGACTCTGGTAAAGTATTTAAAATCAGGTATATCTTTAATAGCATTACTTTAGTATTATATAGCCAGTATACTAATAAAAATATTAATTATAACCAGATATATTTTCCTGATAAGAATCTATATAATTAATACTAATTCAGTTAGACTTTATAAAAATACTAGATAATACTATAAATCTTTTTCTAGTTCTAGAATAGACTAGAGTAACTTTCTTTAAAGATATGGATAAAAAAAATAAAGATAGAGATAAAAATAAGAAATACTATATTTTTTTAAGATTAAAAAATAGATTATCTATATTATAATTATATTAGCTTATATTTTTAATACTTCTAAATAAGTTTACTACCATAAATTCTGATTAATTATATATAAGAAAGATAAAGCCATAGATAAATAAATTCTAATTTAGACTAGACTTACTAATATCTAGATAGAGAATTATAACTAATTATAATATTAATATATTCTAGTACTACTCTTATCTTTTAGTAGAATTAGATATTATACTTTTAGTAAATACTATAGTATATAGAAAATACTATTAGTCTTCTTTCTTATATCTGCTATCTTATAATACTAGGTTTTTAATCTAGTAAATTAGTCTCTACTAGTTTCTTACTATTATTTAGAATATTATTTATAAGTATTTCTATACTAATAATATTAATAATAATTTTAAAAATAAATAGACTAGGATCTATAATAGCTTTCTCTTGGCTTTAAGTAAGATTTAGAAGACAGGTTAAATATATATATATATTTTAATAGTAATAGAAATTATTTTTAGTAGATATATTATTAGTATTTCTATTTATAGTTATAAATTTTCTTTTAGATATTTATTATATCTTTTTTAAAGATCTATTAATTATATTTTAAGAGCTATTTTATCTATTTAACTAAGAATTAGATTTCTT
>NW_022474894.1:0-2625 GCF_009176365.1 Aspergillus alliaceus
CAGACCAGACAGCTGACATCACGTGACGCGCTAAATGGTATACAACCGATCACCAAATAGTATACAAATCAGTATACTGTATACCACATGTATACTATTGGTATACCAGCCCAGTTACCACTATACCCTAAGGATAGATATATAAGGACACTCATTCATGTACTTAGTTAGTTCTTTATAATTAATTTTAATTATTACTTAGAATATACCTTTAGTATCAAGTTAGTAATTAACTTATTTATACTTTCTTAACTACTGAGTATATATACTTAGTAGGCCTGGCCTTTTAGACTTAAGCTATATACTGAAACCTGTTATATCTATCAGATCTTAGATTAGGTTACTTAGTAAGATCCTGGATAGAATTATATTCAGAATATTTGTTATTTACAGTTATAGAGATATTAGGTCTTATTATTAGATTAGTTATTATATAACACAAGACAGCTAACACTTAGAAGCTCTTGACTAAATACCTAAATATAATATATTAATCACTAGTCTATATAAGTTAAGTCTTGTATTAACTTAAAATATTATAGTACCTATCAATAAATCAAGTACTGGGAGTCTGGTAGCTAGCCAGACAAGATATACTCTATCTACTAGGGAGCTAATAGATATAGTATTACAGCTTTAAGAGTAGATAGAATAACTAGAAAGTTACTTAATAGCTAAAACTGTTAAAGTCAGATTACTAGAGTCTTTTAATAAATAGTAAAGTAAGCTTAGGGCCTTCTTAATATAACTGGATATATACTTTAATATTAATAGAAATAAGATCTTCAGTAATATAGATAAGGTCTACTTTATATCTATATATCTAAAAGAATAGATCTTCAATTAGTTTAAATCCTATATTAAGAATTATCAGGAGAATACTGTAGATAACTAAGATAGTATTATAAAATAAATTTTTGCTAGCTTTAAACAGTTTAAAAAGTAACTTAAGAATACTTTTAGAAATATTAATACAGTATAAAACGCGGAATAATAACTTAATTAAATAAAATAAACTGGATCAGTTAGTAAACTAGTATCAGAATTTATATAGATTATTATATATTTTAACTAGAGTAATAAAGTATATATTTACTGTTTTAAAGAAATATTAAAACTAGAAATCCAGAAAAAACTTATCTAGATAAAGAGAGCTAAAACTCTTAATAGATTTATTAAATAAATAGTTAAGATTAATAATAAGCTATATAACTTTAATATCAAGAAACAAGAATAATAAAACTGGAATACAGTAATTCTATAATAAGATAATAACTACTATATAAATAATTACAGAAGTATATAATTATAAAGCTAAGGATATAGTAATTCTTATAGTCTATAGCTTATAGAACTTAATACTAATAAGAAATATTAATAGTATAATAATATTTCTTAGAAAGAAAGGAATAGATACTAAAAAAAATAATCTTATTATAGTTATAGAAAATCAGGATATTTTATAGAGAACTGTCCATAGAAAAAACAGCAGTAATAAGGCAGAAAGCTACAGTAATTAAAAGCAGTATATTTTAAGAAGCCAGCTTAGCTTAATATAATCTTAGAGAGAGATATATATAATATTACTGAAATATTTAAAGACAGAATAGAGTCTATATAACTTAGTGCTATAAAAGTAGCTGGTTCTAAGAATATTAAGTAGCAGTTTCTAGATAGGAAGAACAGACCTGATAATAGAGTTTATTATAATAAGCCAGTTCTAAGATAAAGAAATATAAATCAAGTTTTATAAGAAATTAATTCTTTAAATAAAGAGTATAGTATTTAATAGAATAGCTATAATTCTAATATAGAGAAACTTTTTAAGATATCTAAGATATCTAAAAATCTCTATAAAGAAAATCTAGTAAATAAGGAATACTAAAGAGTTATAGAACTTATTAATAAATTATAAATAGTAGTCAGTAATTCTGTAAGCTAATAAATAACAGAATTATAAATAAGATAATAACTTAGAAAAAGATAAGATAGACTTATATACTAGATAGATAATATAGTCTATAAAATTATAGAAAATCTAAAAAAATTCTTAAGACTATTAAAAAAACTATTCCAGTAATATCTATACTAGAACTATAAATATTAGAATCTAAACTAAGAAAATTAAGATAAATATTAGTAATATTATAATAATTATAAAAATAAGTATAGTATATATAGAGAAAATAAATAGAAGTACTATTAAGCTCTTAATATAATATAATCTAGTAGAGTATAAAAAGAATATAGAGAAGTATATTCTATATAGATATATATATACTGCTATTTCTTTATAATATTAAGATTATAAGAATCTTCTATAGATAGTTTACTTTAATAATCTATATTTTTACTACTATAACTAGAAAAAGATAGCTAAGTTCTGGCCTAAAAATAATATATATAATTATATTAAATTTAGAGCTATAGTATAAAAAAGATATTTTACTATAATAGCTATAATTAATAATATATCTGCTAGAATTATAATTAATTCAGAAATAATAAATAACTTTATAAATTCTAAATACCAGTAATAAATAAAGATTAAAGAATAATTAAAAAAAATTATTATATTTATTTTAGAACTAGATAGCTAGAAATTAGAAATTAATTAAATTATAG
>NW_022474895.1:0-2600 GCF_009176365.1 Aspergillus alliaceus
ATAGATAAACTATTATAATATAAGAGTTATTTACTAACTTAGAAAATCTATAAAAATATCTTAAATATACTTTCAGAAATATTAATATAGAAGCTATAACTAAATAGAAGTTAAAATAGCTATATTAGAAAGACAGTATATTAACTTATATAATAGAATATTAGCAGATTATTTTAAGACTTAATTAAAATAGAAAGATCTATATCTTAATATTTATTAATAGTTTAAAGAGATATATAAAGAATAAATTTATATATATTAATAGACTAGCAATATTTAATAAAGTAATTAACTTTACTATTAAAGTAGATAACCACTATTATAAGTGACTTATAGAGAAATAAAATACTGAAGCCTAGAGAAAAGATAATTATTAGCTAAAAAATCAGTATAAATTAAATAAAAGATATAGTGATCCCTATAGCCCTTAGTCTATAGAATTAGATATTAATAACAAGCAGTGACAGCACAACAATATCTCTTAGAAAAAAAGAGACAGGCACAGAAAAGAATAACTATATTATAGCTACAGAAAGCCAGGACATTTTATAGGGAGCTGCCCACAAAAACAATAGTAATAATAAGACAGAAAGCTATAGTAATTAAGAGCAGTATATTTTAAGAAGCCAGCTTAGCTTAACATAATCTTAGAGAGAGATATATATAATACTACAGAAGTACTGAAAGACCAGATAGAGCCTATATAACTCAGCGCTATAAGAGTGGCCGGCCCTGAGAATACTGAGCAATAGATTCTGGATAGGGAGAACTGACCTGATAATAAAGTTTATTACTATAAATCTGATAATGGAGTTTATTACTATAGACCTGATAATAGAGTTTATTATAACAAGCCAGTTCTAAGACAAGAAAATATAAATCAAGTTTTGTAAGAAATTAATTCTTTAGATAAAGAGTACAGTACTTAATAGATAGACTATAATCCTAATATAGAGGAACTCCTTAAGATACCTGAGATATCTGAAAATCCCTAAGAAGAAAACCAGAAAAATAAATACTAAAGAGTTATAGAACTTCTTAATATACTATAGACAGTAATTAATAATTCTATAAGCTAATAAATAATAAGATTATAATTATTATAATATATTTAGAGAAAGTAAGATAAGCTTATATATTAGATAGATAATATAGTCTATAAAATTATAGAAGATTCTAAAAAATTTTTAAGATTATTAAGAAAACTATTTTAATAGTGCCTATACTAAGACTATATATATTAGAATAATCTAAACTAAAAAAGCTGGAAAGAATATCAGTAGCACTATAATAATTATAAGAATAAATATAGTATATATAGAGAAGATAGATAGAAATACTATTAAGCTTTTAGTATAATATAGTCTAGATAAGCTAAAGAAAAATATAAAGAAGTATATTTCTTATAGATATATATATATCTATACTTCTTAATATATAAAGATTATAAGAGTCTTCTATAGATTATTTATTTTAAAAATCTTTATTTATATTACTATAACTAGAAGAAAATAGTAAAGTTTTGGCCTTAAAATAGTCTTTATAGCTATATTAAATTTATAGCTATAGTATAAAAAAGATATCTTACTATAATAGTTATAATTAATAGTATATCTACTAGAATTATAATTAATTCAGGAGTAATAAATAACTTTATAATATCTAAATATCAGAAATAGATAAATATTATAAAATAATTAAAGAAAATTATTATATCTATTCTAGAACTAGATAACTAGAAATTAGAAACTAGTCAGATTATAGTTAAAATAGAATCTATTTCTATAGTTATTAGAGTCTATATTAAATACTTAGCTTTTGATATAATATCTCTAAAAGATAAGTATAATATTATATTAGAAATTCTCTAGCTTAAGAAATATAATCTAATAATAGACTAGAAGTAAAGAATACTCCAGCTAAATAATTATTATTATTTAACAGAACTATATACAGGATATAATATCTAGATCCTTATTAAAAATATAATAGGATATTCTATATATAGTAGAGAAAGAATTAAAAGATATAATCAGAATACTATAAAGAGAAATACTATAAAGGCTATAATAGTAGTAGTAATTAAGCTCTTAGAAAAAGAGTAGTTAGTAGAAATAACTAGATAGATACTAGAGAATAAAAATAAATATCTTAAGACTATAATACTAGATAATAATTTAAAAGAGAAATAATACTCTTTACTAGAAAATATAGAAATATCTTAGAAAAAAGACTTTAACTATTAGAAATATATTAATTCTCAGGAACTAGTAGCTATCTCTATAGAGTAGCTAAGGCTATTTAAAAAATATTAGAAGTTTAGAGAATTATTTAAGTAACTATAAATACTGGAATTACTATCTTATAGACTATATAACTATACTATATCTATTCAGGAAAGAAAGAAAGTAATATATAAGAAATTATATACTATATCAGAAAAAGAATTATAAGTACTTAAGAATTATATTAATAAATAACTAATAAAAGAATATATTAGATCTTTAAAATCTTCTATAGAATATAGAGTTCTATTTATTCTAAAGAAAAGAGAAGAATTATAATTATATATTAATTATTAACTATTAAATATAATTATA
>NW_022474896.1:0-2517 GCF_009176365.1 Aspergillus alliaceus
ATAAAGATTAAAATAAAAATATATTTAATAAAATAAAGCTAGTAATAAGTCTTTTATTTAATTATATTAGCAGTTCTAAGATTTTAATAAACTTATCTTTAGTTATTACTTTTAATTATTACTTTTAATTATTATATTTCATATATTAAAGATGTTTTATATTTTATTTTAGGATTTTAGAATAGAAAACAGGAATTCTATTCTATTCCAAAATCCCAAAATAATGTCAAGATAAGGATAGGAATCCTGTTTTTATAGTTAATCCAGATAGGAATCCCATCCCATTTTAAAATTAGGATTGGGAATCCCGTTTTATGCAGTTAAACAGGATGGGATTCCCATTTTAGCCCTATTTTTGGGATGGGATGGAAAACGGGATGCCAAGAGAGAAAACGGGATGGGAAATGGGATACCAAGAATGGGATGGGATGGGATGGGAAATTCCCATTCCCATCCTATCCCATCCCAATGGTCAGCCTAGTTATAGTATTATCAGTAATCTTCTTAACTTTTTATATTTAGATTTTAATATATATAATTCCAGTATAGATATTACTAAAATAGTCTTTTTAATAGTCTTAAAAATTTTCTTAGATTATCTATGATTTTATAGACTATATTATTTTTCTAGTATATAAGCTTATCTTATCTATTTCTAATATATTATAATAGTTATAACCTTCTTATCTGCTAATTTATAGAATTACTGACTACTATTTATAGTATATTAAGAAATACTAATTGTAAGGGACTCGGCTGAATCAATAGTTGATTAGGTAGTCTATCATGAAGAGACTAAGCTAAAGAGAGGAGAAGAAACAAAAACATGAAACTATTGTATGGTACTGCCCTTATAGATAAAGAGGTTATGTGTCTACTACTTATTCACTAATTGCCTAATTCTATATCTGTGATACTATTCCTTCTTATCTAAGAATAGCTGTTCTTAGCTATTGATATTAATATAATTCTGGTAGACTTCCTCTTCTATTCTATTAGTCTATTATTATTAATATAGTCCTTAAGGAATTTATCTGCCTTGGCTATACAGAGTCAATTATTGAGTTATTGGGAAGATCCAGAAAAATTAGAATTTAATATATAGAAGTTCTGGATCTTGATTACTATATTCTTAAAACTATTGACTGGATACTACTTAAGATTCTTATTATATCCAGTTTACTTAATATAATACTCTAATTTTTTCTGGATTTTCTTAACTATAATTATCTTCTTTATCTTCTACTTCTCTTTACTATTAATATTGATAGAGAAAGCTTTATTAGAAATCTGATCAGGAAATAAATCTTATAATATCTTATAGAGTTTATCTAGTAAAAAGACTAGATATATCCTGATTAACTTAGATAACTTTAATTTATATATATTCCTAACTCTTTCTATTATATAGAAAGAGCCAGTTATTTACTGATCTAGTTTCTTACTAGATCTTTTAGTATTCTAATATTTTATTATTATATAGATTTAATTTTCTGGACTAAAATTAACTTCTCTTCTATATTTATTTACTTACTGCTTCTATATTTTCTGAACTTTCAGAATTAACTCATGAGCTCTATTCTATATATTCTTTAGCTATTATATTTATTTCTGTACTTTTTTTTAATCTAGAAACCTGATATCTATATTCTCTGTCTACTCTCTAGTTTTATAAATAACATATAGGGTTTGTATTTATACTCCAATATAAATAATAAGAAGTCTATAGACTTGCTCTATACAGTGGCTGCGGTATAGTCTACTATAGAAAGTAGTTTAAACTAATTATTCTGATAGTAGTTAATAAATAGCTGCAGTCTCTATTTAATATATTAATTTATAATTTCTGTCTATTTATTAGTCTATAGATACTTACTTATAGAGAGCTTTAATATAATATTAAGAATTCTATAAATCTTTTTCTAGAATTCTGAGATAAACTATTTTCTATAATTAGATATAATAGATTTAAAAGCTTTCTTCTACTTATAGATATAATCTATATATAATCAGGCTATTTTCCAAGTACTGATAGTCTTGAAATATAGAATTAATATAAAGTATTTAATAAGTTAGTTTACTACTATAAAAACAGTATTATATCCTTTATAGTTCTTTAGAAAAGAATAAAAATCTATAAATATATACTATTATAGTCTTATTAGAATAGAAAGAAATTTTAGAGTTCTGGAAAAAAGATCTTTTAAGATATTTATATATCTATAGATACTATAGTTATATATATACTACTCTATATCTTATATTATTTTCTTCCAGTAATACTATAATTATATTAACTGGTAAGTCTTTATACAGTCTAGATATACTATTAATAGTTAATAATATACTTTATCTAATAGTCTAACTCTTAGATTACTAATATTAGGAATTATTAGATATTTATTATATAGTAATAATTTTTATTAAAGAGTTTAATAATTATTTTCTTTTATAGCTTATTCTTTTATTTTTTAAGTAATTTATAATCTTTATTCTTATATAGTAATTAATTAATAA
>NW_022474897.1:0-2509 GCF_009176365.1 Aspergillus alliaceus
TTTTCTCATTATAATGGTATTAAGTTCCTTGGTATATTGCCCTATAGATAGCTGAATATATACTATAATATCTACTTACATTATATTTTTTGTTAAGTATTATATAAATATCTTCTTTTGCGGAGAGAAATATATTAATACACCGGCTTTCCCACTAATAGTAATAGAATGAATGGATTATACTAGGTCATCAGGTATATACATAACAGTATTGTAGATATAATCAAGAGAAACTTTCATTACTAGTATAGAGATATATCTCAAGAATGATAAGTATGTTGAATACTAACTGCTTCAGGAGTAGAAAAAGACAAAAATTGTCCCAGGATAGATCCAGATTCAGTGGCACCACTCTGTCTCCTTATCTATATATATATTATATCCCAAGTCGAATGTCAGAGTTCACTAGAATATAGTATTAGCTGTAATATTTATGCCTGTATAGATTATATCATAACTTACTTCTTTATCTTCTGCTTTAGCTCATCCAAAACTTTGATTTGGGGATCTGTTTCCACATGATTGGCTTTATAATCGTCATGGTTTAGGCTTTCCCCACTGTAGAGCTGGATAGCGCTAATAGCAGTGCCGGTTCTTCCCCATCCGTACCCACACCAGACTACTGTACATCCACCGTTCTGGTAGTATGCCCAGATAGCGGCCAGATCATCCAGTGTCGGTGCCTGGTAGTCTTCCACCGGTACATGATGGTATGTAATCTTGTTTTGCTCTAGCAGCTTCTTTTCGGCAGATGATAAGCTGCGGCTGTTAAGGCTGATTATTGTCTGTATTCCCTTCTGCTTAAGGAAATTCACGGCTTTGTTATCTATTCTCTGATCAGAGTCTTTGCTCTGGTAGTAGGGCGCATTTGACCGAGCCAGTCGATTGTCCTTAACCCACTCAAATCGGTCAAACCCTTCATAGTACTCGATTGTATCACCCGGGTCTCCCTGACGCAGGGGAATGCTGAACAGTTTATGCTCTTTGTTTTCATATCCAGTAACATCAATTCTTACCCAGACTTCCTTTCCTTTTAGGAAGAATGTGACTTTACCCTTAACAACGAAAAGATTGACTTTCAGTGTAATTCCGGTATGCAGGTTTCCTGACAGCTTTCCAAGGCTTATTCCAAGAACCTTCACAGACAGCTCTGCCTCAAATGACTGCAAATTGATATAGCCACTAACCTGTAAAATAGCATGGATTAATGGTTGTAGTCACAGTACGGAGAGCAGGGATCGTACAGTGATAGGCCCAAAAGAAACAAGGGGGATGTCAGCTCGGGCTGCCCGTTGGTGTGGGGTACGGTGAGTTTCTTCCACTGGCTCATATTGAACTGCTTCATACTCGCCATCCCCATGTTTAGAGACCTTAATAAGGGTAGATGCTGGAGATTGTTTAATGTAAGCCAAGGTTTGAAGAGGGGGAGCTCTGGACTTATATTAGGGCATACATTCCCAGGTTGAAGTCATATTGCTGGTAGGGTAGGAAAGGCACAAGACAAGATCTGTAAAAAGAATATAGAAAATAGACTTGCACTCTTTCTATTAGAAGACTGTGGTTTAGATTTAGTAAGAGACAAGTTTTATCCAGCGCCTGGAGCCATATTTAAATCCCAGAATATATACCAGTGTCCTATGCATCTTTGTAAAATTATTTTCTATCCCTTAACACGGGCTGGACAATAGTAACAGAGCTGAAAATCCATGATCCAGGTCTAAGACAGCTGAAGGGATAATACTATTGTGGCTAGCTGAGACTTCAAGACACCTTGAGTAAAAGTACAATATTGGGATGGTTATGATTAGCTGCAGAATCACACCAAATGCTGTCTATCGGGGTTTCTGACCCCTTAGTGCAGGGCTGACTTGTGAGTGGATCTCCCTTATACTGGGGTTCCTCCTGCTGTAATGGGTTTAATCTTACTATGCATCTCTATTGTGTGATCCCCCCCTGACCCACACTGTGGGGTAATCCCACCAACTGTTCTATTGTGTTGCTCCGAACCAGAATCTATCCTGAATAACTATAAGACCCTACCTAACAGCTATGTCTCACCGATCCCGTGATTTTGTTGGTGGAAATCAATGAAATCAGATCTAATTTGTCTATACTATATAATAATTCAGGTCTTGATAGTAAAACTATAGTATGTATAACAACCTGGATAGTGTGAATGGCACGGTCTCTATACGGGCCGCTGGTGTGGGAGATGATATCTGATATGTTACCTATTCAGGCTTTGGTGTACATAGTGATAGAAGTGACTGTCCCAGTGTATATAAGTCAGCCAGCCACCAACCACTGATGCCCCACTTCATTCGTTAGTATACACTCCAAGCCCGGCAACATGAGGGTTACAAGTATTAAAGAACACAGCATTGGGGATAAAGTAGAGTACCATCTCAATATAGAGTTATTTATCCAATAGCTATTTACTTCAGCAAATTTCAAGTAATCAGGCATCTGCAGTACATATGGATACAAACAAATACTTTACTCAAGCTGT
>NW_022474898.1:0-2471 GCF_009176365.1 Aspergillus alliaceus
ATTTTTTCTTTAAAAAAATATTAATAAATTCTCTATAGTAATTAAAAAGCTTCTCTATAATTAAATTAGCTTTAGACTTATTATTATTTAATTTAGCTTATTTATATTTAATAGCTCTCTTAATATTATAAAGAGTAATAGTATAAATCTAGATATCTTAGTAGTAGACAGTTTAATTAAATCTAATATCTTCTATTAAAGAAAGATTAAATTCTTTTAGCTAAAAAACTGATTTTTTTTTCTTAGGCTTTTTAGATAAAATAGAATTCTAGAGAATATCTTAGAAAATATAGTCTATCTTTTATTATCTAGTATACTAATCTATAGCTTCTATATATAGAGAGCAGTATTCTCTTCTCTTAGTTTTTTATTCTATTCTCTATTCTATCTTCTGGTCTTGCTGGTTAGTATTAATCTAATATACTAGATTAATAGACTTATTCTACTTTAGTATTTAAATAGAAATATAAATAAGCTATTTTTTCTAAATTACTTTAGTTTATTATAGTAAAGATATTTCTTACTCTTTAAATTAAATTAGTTTCTAGTTCTTATAATTAAGCTAAATATTATTCTCTATAAATTAATTAATTCTAATAATTAAGTTATATTACTTTAAAGATATAATAAATATTAGAATCTTAAGAAATTACTTTCTCTCTATCTAGAGATTTAAAACTATATAATAAATAATCTAAGTTATTTATTTATTAAATTCTTTAATCTCTAGAGATTCTAATAATTTCTAGATATATATATTAAACTATTTATAAATTCTAATTTTAAAGAATTAATCTAATATTAAATAATTATTTACTCCAGTATTTCTAAATATATATAAAGAAGTAAAGAGAAAATTCTAGAAAACTTAATAATTAATTATAAAACTATCTTTATCTAGTATTTTACTAAAAATAATTAATTAGATATCTTATTTCTTTCTTTCTAGAAAAAATCTTTTTTCTAGAAATATTTTTTTTTAACTTAAAATTAAAATTTAACTTAATAGTTTTCAGATCTAGCTTCTTTTTTAAAGAATACTTATAAAATAACTAAGCTATTTATAGTTAAAATAATCTTACTATAGTTAACTATCTTTACTTATTTTAGAGCTTAGTTATCAGGTTTCTTATTACTTCTAGTAGCAGATATAATAGAAGAAATTTTTAGAATAGTAATCTACTTTTTCTATTAATTCTATTAATAAGCTTTCTACTTAATAGTCTGCTGCTCTTTAATTAAATTTATAAATAGAGTATAGTAACAAGAGAACTTATTAAAATTAATAGTTTTATTATAATATAATAATATAATCTAGTTCTGTAAAAAAATTAGAAAATAGTAATATAGCTTAATCTTCTAATTAAAATAAGACTTACTGGACTTCTAGATATTATAAGTAAATTTAGATAGAAACTTCTAAAAGTTATTATAGAATTTTATTATTAATTTATAGAATTTAATCTTTATTTTCTTTTTCTTATTAATATTATTATAGATTAGTTTTAAATACTAGATTATATTTTTAGTATTAATATATAGATTATTAGAATTAGGCTTAGAATAATAAATAAAATAGTTTATAGCTTTATTACTATATTATTTCTTAATAACAGCTAGATAAAGTACTATAGTAAAAAAATAGTCTATATTTATAATTAAATAGTCTTGGACTTATAGTTTCTAGAATTTAAATAAGATTATATTCTTATCTTTTTTCTGAGTACTAGTAAAGATAAGAGATTTAGTTATCTTAATACTATAATAAAAAGATTTATTTTAATTTAATAAAATTACTAGAGAGACCTCTCTATTCTACTGCTATATCTATAAGATATTCTATATAATAATCTAGTATATCTGATTTATCTTATTAATTAACTTCTATATTATAGTATTCTTTTTCTTAATCTTTCTTTTTAAATTATTAAATTTTCTTTATAGTTCTATATATTCCAGGATCTTAATAGGATTAATAGTCTTAGTATTGATCTTAAATTACTTAATATATTTCTACTATTCTGTAATAATCTTATTATACTTAGTAAGCAAGTCTTTATACTTATTATAGTTAAAAAAGAATTTCTTGAATAGCTATTTAGATTTTTTAGTATAGAAATTACTTTCCAGTAGTATTTACAGGATATATTATAATAGATTATCTAATAAATCTTTAACTTAATATTCTGTAGATCTTTATATCTATAGATTCATTACTTTAAAATAGTATTAATGTAGCTACTATATCAGGTTCTACAGCTTCGTGTCTAATAACTGCTGTAGAGTTTGAGATTGGGATCCATATAAGATTAGTTAACCAGTCAGATTAGCCACTACTTTCACATATAGATAAAAAAAGATAGATAAAAAGAAGATAGTTAAATTATATAATAACTACTTATTTATAGATAGCTATTCCACAGTAGAAAGCTAGATATAGTAGCATTTCCAACTGAATTCAACTATGGGGG
>NW_022474899.1:0-2466 GCF_009176365.1 Aspergillus alliaceus
TTAGTTTTACTAATATATCTACTATTTTTCAGAGCTATTTATATATAACTCTAGATAATATTCTAATATTTTTATTAGATAAAGTAATCTATAATAAATATACTAAATAAATATTAAATTATTTAAAAAATACTAATCTATATACTAAGCTTTTAAAATACTTTTTTATTAGTACTAGATAAAATTCCTGAAATATATTATATTTTAAACTAGTATATTAATAAATTCTTAGTATATAAATAATATTATTTTATAGGAGAAGACTAAAAGCTACTATAATATCTAGATTTTTCTAGAATTTAATAATTTTTATTAATAATTTATTTAGAATTATAAAAGAGATAAAAATCTAGACTAGTAGAATTTATACTTATAGAAAAGCTTATTTTCTAATAATTTATTATTATTTTTTAGTATCTTTATTATAATATTTATTATCTAATAATAATTTAATTCTATAAATTTAGTAAAGTAGAGCTAAATTATAGTATATCTAATTAAGTATTATATACTATTATTTATTTAATAATAATAATATATTAATGTTGGGTGCTTCTGATTATGGTGTAGAAAGATTGATTTTCTTAAGCTGCAGGAGGAGGATGTTGCTAAGTTCAACATACAAAGCGGTGAAAGGGGCGGTACAGCAAGGCAGGCAGAACGGAAGGAAGGAACGGGAGCAACAGTGAACAAAGTAGTGGGAAACGCAAAATAGTGGAACCGCAACAATTAAAGATATAATATATATTATTAAGATTTTTACTAATTACTTAAACCCATAGATTTTTATAAAGTAGACTAAGTTAAATAGATAATTGTTGGTTTTTATAGATAAGATAGATATAAGGCTTGAATCAATGATAAGATTAGATTAAAAGATATAAATAGTAAGATAGAGAGTAGGGTAAGAAAGGAAGATATTGATAATCAATATAAAGAATAGAATAAGTGAATATAGTAAGTTTCTCTGCTCTATCCTTTAGAAATGCATGATTTCTTAGGCGTATTCTGAGGATGCTTTCAGTAATATCCCTAGATCAGAATTATGCCATTTTCAGTCTAGTAATCTGATTAATCTAAATACATTATTTATATTTGTTGGAAATCTAGGGTATTGATAGCCTAGATATCCTTAGGCATGTGATCAGGGGAATTGATCAAGAGATAAGATGGATAATAGAGAGATATCAGGCAAAACCCATAAGAATGAATTGACTAGATAGACATGAGTATAGAATAATAGAATGAGATTGACTAAACTACTTTAATCTGATCAATCTAATCTTTAGAATAGATGGAGATATAGATCTATTTATATTAAATAAGTGTAGACCTTAGGCCTGCAACATATAATAAATATACAATCATAACAGTAAGATAGAAATATATAGAAATATATAGAATAATTAAGATTATATAATATATCATTATATGATATTGGATTATAATCTTCCTATTTAATATATTTTCCCAGTTTTAAATATCTAGAAATACTCTAGATATTAAAACTGTACAAAAATTAATAAAATAAGTAGAAAAATTAGTTATTTTTAAATTTATTAAAAATATCTTTTATATTTAAATAATTTAGAAAGACTTGATACTTCTAATAAATAAGCTACTTAGTAAGTCTATCTATAATTATCTAATTAGTTAAAATCTATAAAATTTAAATAGATCTCTTTTTAATCTCTTGTCTAAGCTAATATTAATAGATATCAATATATTTTAGCTTAGTTCTATAAATAGAATTTTTGAATTAACAGTTTATTAATTATTATACTAAATAGTAAGTTTTTTTTCTAAATTAAATTCAAGTATCTTAAATAGTTATTTCTACTATAAAAATTGTCTGCTTATACTAATTAAGACTAGGAATTTAACTTTAGTAATAGGTAATATAACTATTTTCTGTTTCTTTACTAATTAATTAACTAATCTACTAAATAAGCTATAGATATAATTTTCAGAGCTTTATCTGTCTATATTATCTATAAAAGCTATATTACTAGCTATTTTTAAAAAATAGACTTCTTGAGATCCCTATTTAATTAGCCTGAATATTTAATTACTAGGTGCCTATAATTATATAGATATATAATTAATTAATTAATAGTATCTATATACTTAGAGATAGGATTCTGCAGGAATTCTGATAATAATCTATAATCCTGAGCTATATTAGATTATAAAATAATAATTATATATAGAGCTAATCTAACTTTTTACTAATATTAATAAATAAATATTTTTAAGACTTAATAATCTTATTCTAATTTATTAGTTTTATATAGATTCTTTAATAATAATAGTACTAATCTTTAGAAATTTCTAATTAATTAGATAAAATTAATAAGTAATCTTTTTAATATAATTTATCTATAAAATCTAGAGTTTTCTATTAAATCTGTCTCTAAATATCTTAATATTAAAAAACTAGATTATCTAATCTAGATTCTTTATCTA
>NW_022474900.1:0-2438 GCF_009176365.1 Aspergillus alliaceus
ATATAAAGTAAGTTGCTAACTATATCTGGTAAGATTAAATATCTTTTAACATTCTTAGGCTTTTATAAGATAAACGATATTTTATCAATGTAGTATTCCTTAGATTTGATGTATCCTGCATCAGCTATCTTGTAAATTAAATCTAACTAAGTTAGTTTTCCACACTATCCTAAGTAGGCATATTAACCTTAAGCCTAATTCTCTTAGAGGGGCGCACAGATGCAGTTACATTGTTAATGTTTCCATTTCGACCCCCCCTACGACATTCACTTTGACCTTGCTGAACTCCCTTACCATTTGTACCACCTCGAGCATTACCACGTCCTCCACGTCCACGGCCACGGCCTGCCACTGGCGTTTCAGCGGGCGGAGATTCAAATTGGCTACTACTATCATTGTCCGAAATGCTGGCCAAGTCACTGGATGTGGCCTCTGTATCCTCATTATCTTCCTCTTCCTTTTCCCCGTCTACCTCGGGTTCAGATCCTTTGGGAACATCCAACACAATGCCAGAAAGAAAGGTGCTCATCTTAGCAGAGGGTTTCTGTCCAGGTTGGCAAGGTACATACTCCATAAAACCTGGTTGATTGGGAGGAGCACTAAGAGGGTCGTGTACCTCTTTAAGTAGCACGGAATGTGCGCCAGGCGGTTCATTAGCATTATTGAGCTCAGGCTCCCAGCCGTTCTTTATCAAGTAGTCGGCGTACTCAGTAAGCTTGTCCTTGTAGCGAATGTATTCATCCTGATAGATTAGCAAAGAATCCAACTTAGTTAGATTTCTTACTCACATAGTTTTCAACCAGGCCCTGGTCTTTGGCTGCTTTCCGCCCTCTCCGGGTTTTCAGGTTTGGAAAACCAGCCACCAAAGTTCGAACCATAGCGGATTTGATCTGCCGGTAACAAACCATTGCTGCGAGAACACTGACCTCATTTGTAAAAATTTCGCGGGTCCGTGATTCCTTTAGGACAGGGAACTGTCGAACATCGAGGTTGTCTTTCCAGTTGATTCGAGCGGCCAGATAGCCAAAGGTATTTGGAGATTGGAATGAGTCGCTCTAAGGATTATTAGTAACTGAAAATCTAATATGGCCGGATTTTAACATACTAGGATATCAGGGTTATTGTATTTTGCCATCTGCCCAGAGAGCGCAGGTCCGGAGACCTTCAAGCATTCCCTTAATAGATCTGCCCAATGGGTATAGAGAAAGCGTTCTGCATAGGCTTCAAAGTTGGCACCATTAGAACCTATAGCAAGGATAGGGTTTTCCATGACCTATTACATTAGTTAAATCTAACTAAGATAGAATTCAACTCACCTCTTTTCTGACCAAGTTGTCTTTCCAAATAGGGTCAGAATCAACACGGTCCCAGATCTTGCGAATCATTTCCTGAGCAAGCTGAAGGAGATTGGTATCATCCTTATAACCACGTTTGCCGCCTTCAATCAGATGATTACCGCGGAGCACTGTCCTTTCAAATTCCTTATCCCAGCGGAAACCCTTGCGAATATCTTGAGCTTTTTCAGGAAACACCCATGTCTGGTCATACCATACCAAAATATGCTTCAAAATTGCAGCAGTAACAGGCATAACAGTGCTGGCAAGGAATCCCCAATACTTCCAAGAATCAAATTGTGTACTTTTACTAGAAAGAAGGATTTTGTAAGCCTCAACATAAGAGTCACGATCAAGACAGGTCAAGAACTCAGGGCGGCGTGTTGAAAATTTGCCATAAGGGGGGTCAAGAGCTGGAAACTCGGGATCTCCAGTTACAAATGAATATGGAAGAGTGTATGGTTTCGATTTAAGACGACCTGACTTGTAGTCATCGGAGGTTGGGAAAAAAAGACGTGCCAGAGTATCCGAGGAACGGTCTTTAATATCCATGATAAGACTTAAATCATAGCAAGGTATGTTGTGAGCAAAGTTTCCAAAAGTTGACGTGATCTGGTTACCGAAATCGGTGAGGAGCTCATGCCAAATCTAACCAAGTTAGATCTTGAGAAAGTAATATAAAGACATAAATACGTTAAGCACTTACAAACCCAAACCCGCCCAGAACAACAGTTGCACCCCAAGTGATTGTAAAATGTTTAGCGCCATACCGGGTCCGCGCGTAGGAAACCATTGTATCGCACAGAGGGCTTCGAAGGATATTGAGAAACCGTGCTGGATGCTGGAGATAATGACCAAATGCTTGCAGGACCCATGGTACAAGAAAACGCGGTTTCTCCAGGCGTTTTTGCTCCACCAAAGGTTTCTTGTCATAAACATATTTGACCCGGACAAGTAGATCTCCAGTACTATCTGTTTTTGACACTGTGTCCCTGTTGGCACGTAGAGCGAGCAGGGCTTCATTGTCAAGAGACTCTTGCTTGTAAATCAGCACTGGCCATAAGTAATCCTAAGGGAGAGTTAGTAGAATTCCAACTTAGTTAG
>NW_022474901.1:0-2435 GCF_009176365.1 Aspergillus alliaceus
TCAAATCCTTGGTTATAGTATAATAAATTATCAGATTTATAGTATTTATTAAATAATAAATCTAGATTATTAGACTTTTATAGAGACTGCTAGATATTAGCTTTAGATTTAATATTAGGCTTATTATCTAATTAAGAAGAACTAGATTTAGAGATCTTAGTAATATAAACTGGATTCTATAGAGATTATTAATATTAAGATTAATAAGATATTTATAGATAATTAAACTATATTTATAGCTAGTTTTATTATTAATATTCTTAAGTATTCTATATCTCTAGATATAGATTACTGTAGTTAGCAGGTTTATCAGTTAGTAGTAATTAACTAGATCTTAGGATTTATACTTAATTATTCTAGTTACTATTATTATTCAGCACTTATCTTTATAGATTAACTTGATATTAATTTTTAGATTAGTATTAATAGTATGGTTATTGACTATACCAATACTGATTAGGGTATTAATTAGGATATCAGTTATTAATAGAGAACAGTTAATAGTACTGGTTAGATCTGTACTGGTCAGTATAGGATCTATTAAAATAGTAACTGGGAACTTAGGCTCTTTAAGAATTAGATTAATATAATTTACTATAATACTGATTGTTTTACTTTTAATTAACACGGGATTAATAGGATAGTGCAAGGTTCTGCTATATATATTCCTGATATTCCAATTATTAAAGAAACTATATTATAGTAGTGTCAGGTTATAATTAGAGAATATACTGCTATAATTAAAGATCTAATTAATTCTAAATTATACTTATTTAATTAAATAGATCATATATTTCTATACTATAGACATAGTAAATAACTTCTTCAGTAAATATCTGAGATATATAACTAGCTAAGATATTATTATATCTAAATAATATATAGTATTCAGCTTGTTAAGAGCCACTACAGGATTAGATTTAAATCTTTTAATAAGTTAGTCTAACTAGTCTTTAGTTATTAGAGATTAATAAAGATATCTTTTTTCTATTTTATTAAGCTAGAAGATAAACTAATTGAGAGTGGCACTATATAGATAATCTTAAATACTTAACTAGACTACTTTCTTATCTCAGTACTGGATAATATTATATAGATAGTTAGTAAAGACATTGATATCCTTATAGTATATCTAGTTATTTAATTACTTAACGGCAATGTTATTCTTTAAGTCAGGCCAGAAATAGCTAATTTCTTTAGTTTTTAGAGAGCCATTAGTAATATTATTACTAAGAGACTTTAAAGACTCTAATAGTTCTTATAATTCTGGTTAGAGAGTAGTTTAGCTTTAGTAATTATCTTTAAGCTAATCTAACTGTTACTTAAATTATTTTATTATATTAGCTAGTAGATTAAGAGTCTTATAGATTTTAATTAACTAATATATTAGATAGATTCCGGGTATAATAACTTGATAATCCAGGATTAGCTATAGTATCAGTAGTAGAATTATTAGTATAAGATAGATTATTATTAAATAGCTTCTTTATAGTAGAACTGAATAATATAATTCTTTTACAGCTTCTTAAGGTCCTTTATGCTGTAGAAGAGTTCTTAGTAGATAATAGATTTACTAATAACAGTATATTTATAACTGATTATAATTATACTCAGGACTATAATCAAGTTCTGGTGAGCTACTTAATAGGTTATGCTGTATTATTACAGGTTATTAACTACTCATAATATTTAGGTAAGTCTATTATAGTAAGTGTCTTGATAAGATTAATAAATTCAGCAATTACTTAATTTAATAAATTATAATTAAGTAACCAGTCAGGAGAATAGATATAGTAAATAGCAGAATAAGAAGATAACCAGTTCTCTCAGTAGAACTCTATAAGTAGGGAAGTCTGTTTATTAAGTAGATTAATAGATATTTAATAAGTCTCTCTAAACTTTAATATCTGATAGCCTAGCTTAACAGTATATTGGCTCAGCCTAGATATCAAGATATTGAGATATTAATTTATAATAAGAAGCTTAGTAACCAGTAGAAGCAGAAATAGAGGTATTGACCAATAGAATAATAAGATTAATAATATAATGATCAGGTATGATAATGATGGTTATAGGACTGAGAGAGTAGAAGAAATAATAATTAGTTAGTAAGGACTTAGAGATAATCAGACTTAGATAAATTTAGAAAATTATAGGTTTATAGGTCCCGTGATTCGTAATATAACTGGTCAACAGACAATCTAACTATAAGGCATGTGGAGGCCCCACACAGGTCAGTGCAGTGCAGCTTCAGGACTGCTAATTTTATCAAGCTTTTATCAGGAATACAGTAAACAGCCCTTGAGGTAACCCTCAGGAAGGAAACAAAGACATGCTATCAATTGTTGGGTGCTTCTGATTATGGTGTAGAAAGGTTGATTTCTTTAAGCTGCAGGAGCAGGATGCTGCTAAGTTCTATATACAAAGCGGTGAAA
>NW_022474902.1:0-2430 GCF_009176365.1 Aspergillus alliaceus
GGATGGGACAGGATTCCCATTTCCCATCCCAAAATCCCAAAATCCCATCCCATCCCGAAATCCCTGGGATTATCCCGTCCCAACGGTCAGCCTAACTATAACAGTTATAAAGATAAGTATAATATATATAAAAAGAATAGATAGAAATATAGCTAAATACTTAATATAGTATAATCTAGTAAAGTAGAATAGAGATATAGAGAAATATATTCTATATAAAACTATATATACTATTATTTCTTAATATCTTAAAAACTATAATAGTATTCTAGAGATTATTTATTTTAATAATATTTATTTTTATTATTATAATTAGAAATTAATAGCTAAGTTTTAGCTAGAAAATCTTATCTATAATACTTACTTTATAGTTATAGTATAAAAATGATATTATACTATAATAGTTATAATTAATAAAACATCTACCAGAACTATAATTAATTTAGAAGTAATAAATAATTTTATAGTATCTAAATATTAAAAATAAATAAATATAAGAAAATAATCTAAAAAGGTTATTATATTTATTCTTAGACTAGATAGCTAGGAATTAAAAATTAATTAAATTATAGTTAAAATAGAATTTATCTCTATAATTATTAAAGCTTATATTAAATATATAGTCTTTAATATAATATCTCTAGAAAATAAATATAATATTATATTAGAAATTCTATAGCTTAAGAGATATAATTTAATTATTAATTAAAAGTAATATATACTTTAGCTTAATAATTATTATTATCTAACAGAACTATATATAACGTATCCGGTAAACGAGCCGGTCATGTAAGCGAGCCGGTCAACCCGCGCGCTTTTTCGCGCCTCCTAGAAAAAAAGCTATTCAAAACGCCAAAAATTCTGCATTTCTATAGGAAGTTTAAATATTTTGACGATCAGGACATTGAGTAATTTTATGACCTAGAATACCACAGCTAGAGCACTTTGGTGAAGCGCGTACACGCTGGTTTTCTACTGTAGGAGTAATATCTACTGATATAGCAGATATAGCTTTATTAGTAGATTTCCTGCTTTCTATAAGCTCCTGAGCTTCCTGGACTGAAGCATCTGCTTCTAAAGTAATCTGTCTAGTAGAGCACTTTTTCTTTTTAAGTGTTCTTTTATATATAGTATATAATTCCCTGACTTCTTACCTTGTAATTATAGCTTTATTTAAAGCTAGTTCATATTCTTTAATAAGCTGCTTTATAATAGCTTTTATAGGCAAATTAGGACTATTTATACATGCTTTAAGAAGCCTTTTTAATATAGCTTCTTGCTTCTGCAGTTGCCTGAGATTGTGAGATATATTAAATACTAAATTACTAGACCTATTACTAGGTCTACTACCTGGAGACGTTATTTAAAGCTTAATATTAAGCTGAGAAAGCACGCGCTCAGGATTAAAAGAAATAAGACCAGTAGTAGAGAATCCATTATAGATATTACTTACAGTATATATCTGAGCTCTTGCTAGAGAAAAGGCTTCAAGAAAATTAAGCTTATTAATATAGTTAAAGTCTAGTCTTATCTTATTTTTTACTAACTGTCTATACGCACGTTTCAACGGCCCAAAATAACATATATCAAGCGGTTGAAGTAGGTGAGATAAATGTGCAGGTATATAGATTAGTATAATATTATTTTGACTGCATATCTTATTAAACTGAGGTGTCAAATGGCTGCCATGTCCATCAAGTATCAGAAGACAATATTGACCAGTATATTAACCAGTAGTAGTAGGTATAAAAATCTGCTGTAACCAATATAGGCCTATTTTATTGGTAGTCCAGCTATTTACACTTGTTTCTATACGCTAATCTGGTGGTAGATCTATCTCATACCAGTCCTTAACATGGACCTTACCTTTAAAAATAATGCAAGATAGAAGAGCCCAATCAGTAGAGTTAATATACTTAATAGAAGTAATCTATTCGCGATTTCCTGGCTGTAGTAGTTTAGGCCTTCCATATATTTCTGCTCTGGTAACTACTTTAGTAGTAGATATCAGGCCCATTGCAAAACTAGTCTTATTAAAGTTATAGATATCATCCGGTGTAATGCTATACTGTATTATAGTAATCTGAACCTGATTAAATTACTTATATATAAGTTCAGGATTCTTACACTTGGCGCGTTGATAGTTATAGCGGCAGGAGAAGCAAGTTTTCAGCTTATCTCTGTGTTGAATCAAATTATATACCCATTTTTCACTAACAGTAGTAGGAGTGGTATTGCCATGTTTAGTAAGTAGAATATTAGCCATTTCTTGTATATATACAGGCCGGGGGGCTGCTCCACATTAATCTAATGATATAATCTATTGTACCAATGAATCCTCTTTATTTTGAGTTAATTTATGGCTATTGGTATGTGCTTCAGTGCAAAAAGTATGCCCCTTTAATCATTCTTGAAGCGTAGAATAAGGAA
>NW_022474903.1:0-2384 GCF_009176365.1 Aspergillus alliaceus
TATTCTTTTCTATTTTATTAATAATTAATATAATAAAACTTGCTAAATTATTTTATAATAATATTAAATTATAATTTAGATTCTTAAATAGTATTATATCTAATTAAGATTCTATTTTTACTAGTAAATTCTAATTAAGTCTTTACTATCTAAACTATATTAAACTTAGATTATTAACAGTATTCTATCTACAAACTGATAGCTAAATAAAATATATAAACTAAATATTAAAATATTATTTTTAGTACTTTATAGATAAAGAATAAACTAATTAGTCTAATCTTTTTTCTACTATTAAATTTACTTATAATAATACTTAAAATATAATTATTAACTTATTATTATTTAAGATTTTACTAGGCTATTTATTTAATTTTTATTTATATACTAAGGACAGTACTTACTTAGAAAAGGTTTCTATAATATAATATTATACTGAAAAATTAGAAAAACTCTATAAAAAGTTAAAAGAATATTAGTAAAAAGTAATAGAATTATAAGTAAAGTACTATAGAAAACACTATTAATCTAAAATATTTAAATAAAATAATTTAGTATAATTATTTATCTAGAATATTAAACTAAAAGTTTTAGCCTAGAAACTTATATCTAAATATATCAGATTATTTTAAGTACTTAATATTATTAGAAAACAAGTCTACTAGCTTTATCTATCTAAAAAATATAGTAGAATTTATAATATATTTTATATCTCTTTATTAAAGTCTTAGATCTAATATAAAGATAATAGTGCTAATTTATTACTGATACCAGACCTTAATAATAAAGATAAATAAGAAATTAAAGAAATTAAAGAAAAGTAAATTTTTAATAGAAAAATCTAATTCTTAGTTAAATAAATAAAATAGCCCTTAAAATATAATTAATAGATTTCTAAAGAAAATATAGTAAATACCTAAAAGAAAATTTATAATTATAAATAGAAATACTAATAATATATTTACTAAAAATAATTTCTATTACTATTAAAATATATATATATACCTAACCTGTTCTCTAAATCTTATTTAAAGCTAAGGGAAAGCTATTATAGATTCCAGTCTATTTATTCTTAAAATTATTATTAATATTATTAGTACAGAAATACTTATAAATAATATCCTGAATAGTAGTAAGAAACTAGTAGAGACTAACCTGCCAGGTTAAAAATCCAGTATTATAAGATAGTAGATATAAGAAAGAAGACTAATAGTATTTTCTATATACTATAGTACTTACTAGAGATATAATATTTAATTCTGCTAAAAGATAAGAGTAGCACTAAGATATATTAGTATTATAATTAGCTATAATTTCCTATCCAGATATTAGTAAGTCTAGTCTAAATCAGAATCTATTTATTTATAGCTTTATCTCTTTTATATATAGTTAATCAGAATTTGTAGCGGTAAGCTTATTCAGAAGTATTAAAAATATAAACTAATATAATTATAGCACTGATAATCTACTTCTTAATCTTAATCAGAAAAATATAGTATTTCCTATTCTTATTCTTATCTTTATTTTTCTTATTCTTATCTCTAAAAAAAGTTGCTCTAGTCTATTTTAGAACTAGAAAAAGGTCTATAGTATTCTCTAGTATTTTCTATAAAGTCTAACTAAATCAGTATTAATTATATAGATTATTATTAGAAAAATATACCTGGTTATAATTAGTGTTTCTACTAGTATATTAACTATATAATACTGAAGTAATACTATTAAAGATATATCTAATCTTAAATACTTTACTAGAGTCTTAGCTATTATTCTTAATAGCTATATAAAGACAATATATACACTATAAAAAGAGTAGCTCTACAGGATTCTTAAGGATAGAATAATCACAGAATATAATACTATCAGAATAGTAAAGATAATATATAGATTAATTTAAAAAAAGAAGAAATAAGGACTAATAGAATATAAAAGAGATATTATAAAAAATAAATAGATTAAAAAGAGAAACAGAGAGTAAAAGCTTATTAGTATTCTCTATTAATATTAATATTATTATTATAGATAACTATTATTTACTGCCAGATCTTATTTATATAATATTTATATCTCTATACAGAACTACTTATACTTCCCTAATATATTACCTACTACACGTGACCTATATATAAACTCTGACTGGAGACAGTCAGCTCAGAAAAAGAAGGATATAATTATTATAGATTAAATAGTGATTCAGTCTAATAACTGTACAGGATACCCTGACCCAGGTACATGGATAATCAGCTACTGATAAGAAATATCAGGCCATCAACAGTTTGGTTTTCAACAGGAAATCTGAACCCTTTATATACAGAGTCTTCAGCTATAAATTAGCGAATAGTTAGTAGTAGGAGGAGATCAAGAATCAGTCTCCTGTCTGAATA
>NW_022474904.1:0-2345 GCF_009176365.1 Aspergillus alliaceus
TAGAAAGCTAGATATGGTAGCGTTTCCAACTGAATTCAACTATGGGAAGAGAAACACTATCATACAAGGATTTGTGTTGTGGGAAGTAGGCCTACCTAATCACATGACATACAGGTTATTACAATACCTCCCCGGTAGAAAATTTCTTGAATTCTAAGAATAGTAGTCTTCTGGCTAATCTATCTATTTTAGCTGCTTTATCTATTATACTTTTTTGATAGGCTTTCTAATTATCTCTTTCTATACTGGTTTACTATTATCTATATATTCTGATTTAAATTCCTTTCTTTCTGCAGCGCTTAACTATTAATCTAAGTAAACTAGCAGGCACAGATACTTTAGAATACTAGATATAGAAATTATAGAGATATATAGAACTATTTCTAAAGTTAGTAGCAGAATATTATTTAGGATTATTATTATAGCTAAGCTATTTAACTTTATATTATAGTCTACTATAGTATAGCTATATAGTAATAATCTTCTTAATCTTTTATTTATTATAGTTATTACTTTAAATTACTTGTAGGAAGTCTTTATATTAACTAGGTAGTAAATCTATTATAGTCTTCTATAGTTTATCTAGACTAAATACTAAGTATATCTTTATTAATAGAGAAAGATCTAGTCTATAGATATTTCTAACTTTTATAGTAATTTAATAAAGACTAGTCTATTAATTATCTAATTTCTTATTTAGATAAGCTATATTATATTTTTTTAGTAGTAAATAAACTATATCTTTTACTATAAAGTTAATTTTTTAATAATACTTATTTACTTAATTTTTCTAGACTGTTTAAGCTTTTTCTATAGATTTATAAATATAGTTCTAAATATCTTATATTTTTTTTATTTACTTTACTGTGGTATCCTGGTTAACTTATTTTTATAGAGTAGCAGTAGATTTAATAGTTTAATTAAATAATATTTATAATTTATAGTTCTTCTTAATATATACTAGTAATAATTCTATAGATTTAGATAAAAGAATTATTATAGTATAGTTAATTAGTAATAATATTTTAGTCTAGTTATTTTAATAATAATTAATTAATAGTCTTAGCTTTATTATAAGTAATTAATTTATAATCTTAATTTAACTATTAATCTCTAGATACCTGGCAGTTAATAGTTTTAGTTTAATTCTAAGAATATAATATAGTTCTATCCAGAATTCTAATATAAATTAAAGATTCTAATCTAATACTATAAAATTAGAAATACTATAATATCAATAGATATACTTTATAAATAATCTTACTATATCTCTAGCTATAATATTTTTATAGTAAAAGATAGAGATTAGTTTCTTTAATAGTCTATAAATAAAAATATATATATTATTATAGCTATTCTAGTTTTTTAGTATACTATAAAAATCTATAGATAGATACTGCTATAATTAATTAGATATTAATAATAATTATAATAAATCTAGTTTCTTATCTCTTAGATTTATAGCTCTATAGTATTTCTTATAGTTTAAGATATATTATTTTATATTAGAATTCTATTTTTATTAATAGAATCTAGATTTAATAAACTTTTTTATTTTTCTAATTTCTGGATAAATAATAGATTCTAATAATAGATCTTATTTATTAGTCTGTCTTACAAATCTTTATATAATATCTTAGTTAAAATAATTAATTAATTCTAGAAAATAAAAATATTATTATTTTAAATTCTTTATTTATCTAATTTTTTAAACTTTATAATTTTTTTCTAGTTTTATAAGAATTTAGTATCCTGATTTATCTATCTAATCTTTTCTATAATTAAATCTTTTTCTAATTTAATTTTTAATATAGTAATTCTAATATCTTTATAGGCTATTTTTTTTACTATCTTAAATTAGAGAAAAATCTATATCTAGAAGTTATAATCTAGAGCTTTATCTTTATAAAATAGAATATCTATAATAATATTAGACTTACTGGTATAATACTTGATTAGAAAGTAGAAATAAAAGAGAAATTCTATCTAATAGACTTAATATATTAATAATTTTTTTATAGTTATAAAATACTTAAGTATTCTATAATTTATAAAGATTATAAATTACTTATTTTATTATAAGCTCTATAGTTTAGCTTACTATTTCTTTAAAATATATATAACTATAAGTATCTTTTTATTATAAATATTATAATTCTATTCTATTATAATTATTAACTTTAAATAGAATATAACTAAATATTAGTATCTATCTTTAGTCTTTTAAAATAGAGCTTTTATTATTATTTTATTTAATATATTAATTTCTAGTTTTATCTTTAATTCTAAAAATAGTAAAGCAGTAGAACTTTTAATAATTATTACTTTAATTATTTAAATATTCT
>NW_022474905.1:0-2340 GCF_009176365.1 Aspergillus alliaceus
ATTCCGAATGCATCATTTGCATTCATCTTATCAGATTCAGTATACTGCATTCAGCTTACTGCACCCAGAATCTATTGATTCTGATACTAATATATATAATACTTTATATATTGCTGAAGGTAAAGAATAGAAAATAGTATTTCAAATATAATTTAGATACTATAAGTACTTAGTTATACTATTTAGATTAACTAATATATCTATATCATTCTAATAATTTATAGATAAAATACTAGAAGAACTATTGAAAGTAATTATTATTATATAATTCCTAGTATAAGATAGGACCACCTTATATATATACTAACAGGTTAACTACTTGAAAAGTAGTCAATTGCTGAGCTTTTAGCCTAGTGATTAGGTAGCTGGCTAATAGAATTATATATATTATTATAATTAAACAAGTTTTTCTAGCTATAGTATAATAGATTGTCAGGTTTATAGCCTTTATTAAATAATTAAGAATCTAGATTATCAGACTTTTATAGAGACTGCTAGATATTAGCTCCAGATTTAATATTAGACTTATTATCTAATTAAGAACCAGGTTCAATGACCTTAGTAATATAAGCTAGATTCTATAAAGACTATTATATTGGGTGCTTCTGATTATGGTATAGAATAATTAATTTTCTTAAGCTGCAAGAGCAGGATACTGCTAAGTTCTAACATACAAAGCGGTGAGAGGGGCGGTACAGAAAGATAAGCAGAAAGACACGGGAGCGGCTGTGGAGACATATGAAATAGAACCACAATATATTAAGATTAATAAGGTATTTATAGATAATTAAACTGTACCTATAACTAATTCTATTACTAATATTCTTAAGTATTCTATACTGCTAGATAACTATAATTAGTAGATTTATCAGTTAATAGTAATTAATCAGATCTTAGAGTTTATATTTAGTTATTCTGGTTACTGTTATTATTTAGCGCTTGTCTTTGCGGATTAACTTAGTATTAATTCTTAGATTAGTACTAGTAATATAGTTATTAATTATACTAATACTAATTAGGATATTGGTTAGGATACCAGTTATTAGTAGAGAATAGTCAGTAGTACTGATTGAGTCTGTACTAGTCAGTATAGGATCTATTAAAATAGTAACCGGGAACTTAGGCCCTTTAGGGATCAGATTAATATAATTTACTATAATACTAATTATTTTGCTTTTGATTAGTACAGGACTGATAGGACAGTGCCAGGTTCTATTATATATATTCCTAATATTCTAATTATTGGAGTAACTGCACCATAGTAGTATTAGGTTATAGTTAGAAAATATACTGCTATAATTAGAGATTTAATTAATTCTAAATTATACTTATTTAATTAAATAGATTAATCATATATTTCTATATTACAGATATAATAAATAACTTTCTTAGCAAAAGTTTAAGATATATAACCAGCTAAGATATTATTATACTTAAATAATATAATATTTAGCTTACTAAAAGCTACTATAGAATTAGATTTAAATATTTTAACAAGCTGATCTAACCAGTCTTTAATTATTAAAGATTAATAAAGATATCTCTTTTCTATTTTACTAAATTAAAAGATAAACTAATTAAGGGCGATACTATATAAATAATCTTAAATACTTAACTGAACTGCTTTCTTATCTCAGTATTGGATAATATCTTGTATATAGTTAGTAAAGATATTAATATCCTTATAGTATGCCTGGTTATTTAATTGTTCAGCAGCAATATTATCTTTTAAATCAGGCCAGAAGTAGCTGATTTTCTAAATCTTTAAGGAACTATTTACAGTGCCATTACCAGAAGATTCTAGAGATTCTAATAGTTCTTATAATCCTGGTTAAGAAGTATTTTATCTTTACTAATTCTCTTTAAGCTAATCTAATCGCTGCTTAAACTGTTCTACAGTATTTACTAGTAGGTTAAGGATATCTTATAGATTATAGTTAATTAAGATACTAGATAGATTCTGAGTGTGATGTTACAGACCCTCGTCTAGTGCACTTATCAGACGCGGACTTGAACGGCAGAACCAGTGACACAACAGTCAGGTAACTAGACACTAGTGCCAGGAAGGGAAAAGTACCAAGGAACACCCACTTATGTGAGTAACTATCAGTATATATATATAATTGCCATATCATGTGACTAGGAATATATTATTAACAAGCTATATCATGTCAGCGCTATAATCAGAACATGTCAGTGACATGATACAATATATTAGCAATATAACATATCATGGCAGCAATATAAAAGACAGGAATATATAAGGACACTTATTTATATACTTAATTTAGTTCTTTATAATTAATCCAAATTATTACTTAGAATATATCTTTAATATTA
>NW_022474906.1:0-2326 GCF_009176365.1 Aspergillus alliaceus
TACTTTTTAAAATAGTCTCTATTCTTTTCTATTTTATTAATAATTAATATAATAAAACTTGCTAAATTATTTTATAATAATATTAAATTATAATTCAGATCTTTAAATAGTATTATATCTAATTAAGATTCTATTTTTACTAGTAAATTCTGATTAAATCTTTACTATCTAAACTATATTAAACTCAGGTTATTAATAGTATTCTATCTATAAACTGATAGCTAAATAAAATATATAAATTAAATATTAGAATATTATCTTCAGTACTTTATAAATAAAGAATAAACTAATTAGTCTAATCTTCTTTCTACTATTAAATTTATTTATAATAATACTTAAAATATAACTATTAGCTTATTATTATTTAAGATTTTACTAAGCTATTTATTTAACTTTTATTTATATACTAAGAACAGTACTTACTTAAGAGAGATTTCTATAGTATAATATTATATTAAAAAATTAGAAAAACTCTATAAAGAATTAAAAAAATATTAGTAAAAAGTAATAGAATTATAAATAAAATACTATAGAAAATATTATTAATCTAAAATATTTAAATAAAATAATTTAGTATAATTATCTATTTAGAATATTAAATTAAAAATTCTAGTCTGAAAACTTATATCTAAATATATCAGACTATTTTAAGTATTTAATATTATTAGAAAGTAAATCTACTAGTTTTATTTACCTAAAAAATATAGTAGAATTTATAATATATTTTATATCTCTCTATTAGAGTCTTAAGCCTAATATAAAGATAATAGTACTAATTTACTATTAATACCAGACCTTAATAATAAAGATAAATAAAAAGTTAAAGAAGTTAAAGAAAAATAAATTTTTAATAAGAAAACCTAATTCTTAATTAAATAGATAGAATAGTTCTTAGAATATAATTAATAGATTCCTGAAAAAAATATAGTAAATATCTAAAAAAAAATTTATAATTATAAATAAAAATATTAATAATATATTTACTAAAAATAATTTTTATTACTATTAAAATATATATATATATCTAATCCATTCTCTAAATCTTACTTAAAGCCAAGGAAAAGCTATTATAGATTCTAGTCTATTTATTCTTAAAATTATTATTAATATTATTAGTATAGAAATACTTATAAATAATATCCTGAACAGTAGTAAGAAACTAGTAGAGACTAACCTGCTAGATTAAAAATCTAGTATTATAAGATAGTAGATATAAGAAAGAAGATTAATAATATTTTCTATATATTATAGTATTTACTAGAAATATAATATCTAATCCTACCAAAAGATAAGAGCAGCGCTGAGATATATTAGTATTATAATCAGCTATAATTCCCTATCCAGATATTAGTAAATCTAGTCTAAATCAGAATCTATTTATTTATAGCTTTATCTTTCTTATATATAGTTAATCAGAATTCACGGCAGTGAGCTTATTCAGAAATATTAAAAATATAAGCTAATATAATTATAGTACTAGTAATTTATTTCTTAATCTTAATCAGAAAAATATAGTATTTCTTATTCTTATCTCTATTTTTATTCTTCTTGTCCTTATTTCTAAAGAAAGTCACTCTAATCTATTCTAGAACTAGAAAAAGATCTATAGTATTTCCTAGTATCTTCTGTAAAGTCTAACTGAATCAGTATTAATTATATAGATTATTATTAGAAAAACATACCTGGTTATAATTGGCATTTCTACCAGTATATTAACTGTACAACACTGAAGTAATGCTATTAAAGATATATCTAATCTTAAATACTTTACCAGAGTCTTAACTATCATCCTTAATAGCTGTATAAAGATAATATATATATTATAAAAAGAGCAGCTCTATAGAGTTTTTAAGGATAGAATAATTACAGGGCATAATACTATTAGAATAGCAAAGATAATATATAGATTAATTTAAAAGAAGAAGAAATAAGGACTAACAAGATATAAAAGAGATATTATAGAAAATAAATAGATTAAAAAAAAAAATAGAAAGTAAAAGCTTATTAATATTCTCTATTAATATTAATATTATTATTGTGGACAATTACTATTCACTACTAGATCTTATCTATATAATATTTATATCTCTATACAGAACTACTTACACTTCCCTAACACATCGCCTACTACACGCGACCTATATATAAATCCTGACTGGGAACAGTTAGCTTAGAAAAAGGGGAGTATAATTATCACAGATTAAATAGTGATTTAGCCTGATGGCCGTACAGGATACCCTGACCCAGGTGTATGGACAATTGGTCCCTAATGAGGAACATCAGGCTATCAACAGTTTGGTTTTCAACAGGAAATCTGAACCCTTTA
>NW_022474907.1:0-2317 GCF_009176365.1 Aspergillus alliaceus
CAAATTACTTTAGAAAATCTAGAAAAAGATCTATATTACTAGCTAGTAATAGTAATAATAATATATTAATTATAGAAAACTAAGATAGTAATAAAAAAGAAGATATATAAAGCTTTAAAAAATTAATTATAAATAATAAAAAAAAGCATAATTACTATAAAATACTAATATAGTAATTTTTAAAAGATTAATTACAGTAATTCTATTTATACTATAAGAAATAAAGAAATAAACTACTTTATAATACTTAGTAAAATATATTAAAAAGCTATCTTTAGATTTTTATTAAAGCTATATATAAGACTAAGTAGTCTTCTAATAAAAAAAGTATAGAATAATAATAGTATAGCTATAAAAGTATTTAGTTACTTATTTTTTTTAGAAATTATTTTCTTAATAGCTATTTTAATTTTTTTTATTATTACTATTAAAGAGACCTATCTAAACTTAAGTAGATAGCTTATAAAAAGCAGTACTAATAGAAATAGACAATAAACTATATTCTTTAAATAATATTTTTTTAATTATATGTTGAACTGGAGATCACGTGATCCGACATCATGTGATGATATATCATGCAATCTCGATCATTCTATGTATAATCTATACATTTCTATACATTTCTATCTTATTCTTGAGATGCTATTTTTATTATATATTGCAGACCTAAGGTCTATACCTATTTAACATAAATAGGCCTATATTTCTATCTATTCTACAGACTAGATTAATTTATATTAATTTATATTAATTAGATTAAAGCAGTTTAGTTAATCTTATTTTATTATTCTATAGTTATACCTATTTAGTTAATTTATTCTATAGATTTTATTTGATATCTATTTATTATCTATCTTATCTCTTATTAATTTTCCTAATCATATGTCTAAGAATATCTAGACTATTAATATTCTAGATTTCTAATAGTTATAAGTCTGGCTTTCTTTAATTAATTATTTTATTAATCTATCAGATTTAATTCTTTTATTATATTAGATTAAAAAATTACTATAATTCTAAATAGATCTAGTAATTAATTTATCTAGTTTAATTCTATCAGAAATATTACAGAAAATAAAGAAGTTTAAGATTTTATTAATTCTAGTCTTTTTACTGAATCTACTTTATCTATTAAACTAATATATCTAAAAATTAAGAATATTAGAAAAAAAGCTTTTTCTATTCTAATCCTAACTTCTAATAGAGAGAGCTTTTTAGACTACTGAAGAGACTATAAGTTTAGAATAAAAGAATATAATTATATAACTAAAGATCTAATCTTTATTATAATAATTATTTAGAACTCTATTTCTTATTTTAATAAGTAAGTAATTCTACCTGCTAGAACTGTTTATTTAATAATTAAGAATTCTTATATAAAAATTAGCTCTATTAACTAAATCCTGAAAGTATAATATTATATATTAATATTATAATCTTAGAAGTTAAGTATTAAAATATCTATTAAAGATTTATATCTTTATATAGAAGAATCTATATTCTAAAGTTCTAGAACTTTAGATTAATAAAGTTAATCTATTAATTAAAGCTCTATATAATTTTTTAGAAGCTATTTCTAGTCTTTAACTATACTTTATAATCTTATAGTAAGATAAATTAACTGAAAGATCTAAAAATAATAAATTAATTTTATTATTTTTTAATCTTACTAAATAACTATATAATTATATTAAACTAAATTAAATAAAGTAATATAAATAACCAGTCTACTAATTAAAAATTATATATATAACTTTAAAAGAAGTATTAGATTTAAATTAAGATAATTATTAATTTAAGGATTACTTTTATATTAATCCAGTATTAAAAAAGTTAAATAATTAATTACTTAATCTAGAAACTTTAGAATACTTTAAGAAAACTAAGTAAAATTCTTAATTTAAATAAATATATAATAAAATTATTTAAAAGCTTTAATTAGATTATTTAAAAGATTCTAAAATAATTATATTAATATTAACTATTTAAATTAACTATTTTACTAATTTAGACTAACTATTTTATTCTAAATTTATATAGGCCTATAATATTATTTCTGATATCTATATATATGATAATTTTTTATACTTTAGATTCTATAAGCCCAGCTTATTAAAAGTCTATATAAATAATACTAAAATAGAGATTCTAGACTATAGTAAAGCTAAATTCTAGTCTTTAAATATATATAAAATAGATATAAGATTTAAGCTTAAAAACTATATTTATATATCTAACTTTTATATTAATATTTTATTAACTTTTAAAGTAAAGACTATAAATCAGTTTATAAAATTAAAGAAAACTATAGAATCTT
>NW_022474908.1:0-2232 GCF_009176365.1 Aspergillus alliaceus
ACTCTACTCTCTTTATCTTACTATTTATATCTTTTAATCTAATCTTATCATTGATTTAAGCTTCATATCTATCTTATCTATATAAAAACCAACAATTAGTAATATTAAACTTAGTAAATTTCCTTGTCTCTCTTATCCTGTCCTGGATTTCTGATATAAGAGATAGCGGATATCTATTCTTAATTATAATTATATTTACTAGTTAATAATTGATATAGAGTTATAGTTCTTCTTTAAGATAAATAGAACTCTATATTCTATAGAAGATTTTAAAGATCTGATATATTTTCTTATCAGTTATTAATATATTCTTTTAATACTTATAGTTCTTTTTATAATATAGTATATAATTTCTTATATATCACTTTCTTTTCTTTCTAAATAGATATAGTATAGTTATATAGTTTATAAAATAGTGATTCCAGTATTTATAATTATTTAAATAGTTCTCTAAATTTCTAATACTCTTTATATAGTCTTGACTACTTAGTAGAGATAGCTACTTGTTTCTGAGAGTAATAGATTTCTATAAGTTAAAGTCTTTTTCTTAAGATATTTCTATAATTTCTATTAAAGAATATTACTTCTTTTCTAAATTACTTTCTAGTATTATAATTTCAAGATATTTATTCTTATTCTCTAGTATCTATCTAGTTAATTTTATTAACTATTCTTTTTTTAAGAGTCTGATTACTGCTGTAATTATAGCCTTTATAGTATTTCTTATTACAGTATCTTGATTATATCTATTAATTCTTCTCCTACTATATACAGTATATTCCTTTATATCCTTAGTGCAGGTCTAGATACTACACTCTGTATATAATCTCTATAAATAATAGTATCTATTAAATTAGAGTATTCTTTACTTCTAATTAATAGTTAGATTATATCTCTTAAGCTATAGGATTCCTAATATAATATTATACTTATTCTCTAAAGATATTATATTAAAGGCTATATATTTAATATAGACTCTAATAACTATAGAGACAAGTTCTATTTTAACTATAATTTAATCAGTCCCTAATTTCTAGCTATCTAGTCTAAGAATAGATATAATAATCTTTTTGGATTACTCTTTAGTATTTATCTATTACTGGTATTCAGGATTTATAAAGTTATTTATTACTTCTGAATTAATTATGGTCCTAGCGGGTATACTATTAATTATAACTATTATAATAAGATATCTTTTCTATACTATAACTGTTAAGATAGTATAATTAATACTATTCTTAGACCAAAACTTTATAATAGTGTTACAGACCCTTGTCTAGTGCACTTACCGGACGCGGAACCGGACAGCAGAACCAGTGATACACTAAGTTGAAGAACCAGACACTAGCACCGAGAAGGAAAAGCACCAAGGAACATCCACTTATGTAAGCAGTTATCATGTACACATAATTGGTAAGATCACGTGACCTGAACATATTACCAATATAACATATCATGGCAGCGCTATAATTGGAATATATCGGTAATATAATATAATATACTGGCAATATAAAATATTATAGCAGTAATATAAGAGATAGAAATATATAAAAATATTTATTTATATATTTAGCTTAGTTCTTTATAATTAATCAATATTATTATTTAGAATATATCTTTAGTATTAAATTAATAATTAACTTATTTATATTTTCTTAATTACTAAGTATATATATATTAGTAGGCCTGGTCTTTTAGACTTGAGCTATTTACAGAATATTATTATATATTATCAGATCTTGGCTTAGATTATATTACTGGATTCTGGATAGGATTATACTTAGAATTATATTAGATTTATTACTTAAATATAGTAATACTGTAATTTAAGATAGCTAATATTATAAAGCTTTTATTTAAATATCTAGATATAATATATTAATTACTAGTCTATAAGTCAAGTCTTATATTAACTTAAAATATTATAGTATTTATTAATAAAGTAGATCCTGGAAGTTCAGTAGCTAGCTAGACAGAATATACTCTATCTACTAAAAAACTAATAGATACAGTAGTACAGCTTTAGAAATAGATAAATTAATTAAAAGATAATCTAGTAGCTAAAACTACTAAAATTAGATTTTCTAAATTCTTTAATAAAAAAAGATATAAATTTAGAATATTCTTAATATAATTTAATATTTATTTTAATATTAGCTAAAATAAGATATTATCTAATAAGAATAAGATTTAATTTCTATTAACTTATTTTATAGAACTAGTATTTAATTA
>NW_022474909.1:0-2216 GCF_009176365.1 Aspergillus alliaceus
CATTGGGGTGCGGTAAAGATTTTACCGCAGCGGGTAGCACGTGACCCGCACGTGCTACTATATCACCCGCAGGCGCTGTAAGGTGCGCCTAACATCTATATTATATATATATCTAGTATTTTATATCTTATTATTAGAATCTACACCACTAAACACTAAATCTGCTAAAAATATAGAAATTAAAGATAATACTTAGGAATATAAAGTTAAAAAAATCCTAAATTATAGAAGAATTACAGAATAAATTTAATATCTAGTAAAGTAAAAAGGATATAATATTTTAGAAAATATTTAGAAGTTTATTAAGAATTTAATAGACTATTACTAGCTAATTTAATAGTATTACTAGTAGATTAATTAAAATTTATTCAGAATAAAAAATTATTTATTAATTTAGACTAGAATTATTTAATATAATAATAAGTTAGGTAGTATTATACTTATTAGCCAGATATTTTAGCTTATAGAAATTCTTAATATTTAAAGAATTTGTTGGGTGCTTCTGATTATGGTGTGGAATGGTTGATTCTCTTAAGCTGCAGGAGCAGGATGCTGCTAAGTTCTACATACAAAGCGGTGAAAGGGGCGGTACAGCAAGGTAGGCAGAAAGGAACGGTAGCAATACGGAGACCACGGAGGCATAAGGAATAGAACGCAACAGAATTCTTTTTATTTAACTTATTTATTATAGTAATATTATAATCTAATATAGTAATACCTTAACTATCTAAGAACTTATAGTAAATTTTAAGATTTTTTAATTTTATAAATAGTTTTTTAATTTATTATTCAGTTTTATTAATTTACTTAGATAATTTATTATAATTATAATTAAGATAATTCTATACTTATTTATTATAAGAAATACTTATTATATTTATAGCTATAATAGATACAGATAGTATAATCATAACTAGTAGAATCTATAATATAGACAAAACTATAACTAATATAGTAATTATAGAAAATCTCTATACAAAAACTGAATTTCTTAATAGTATTAGTCTAAACAGTAAACTTATAATAATAATTATACTTCTGGAAAATATTAGAAATAGAAGAAATATAATATCTGGATATAATAAGAAATATATAAAAAGATAAGAATACTTATTAGAATAATTTATCTAGAAGAAATATCTATAAATTTATACTTTTAAAAATAAAAGCTTAGAAAAGAGAGAGTAATATTATAGACTCTTATCTAGTATATTTATTAAAATAGATATAAGTAGCAGAACCAGTAATATAATAATTAGTAAATAATAATAACTATTAAAGATATTTAAGTATAAAGCTAGCTTAGATATTAGGACTTACTAAGTATTATAGACTACTAACTATTAAAGCTTAGTAATAGTATATAATAGTAATTATTATAGAAAACTACTATAATATAGTATATAGAATAGTAAACAGAAATAGAGATATATAAGGATACTTATTTATATACTTAGTTTAGTTCTTTATAATTAATCCAAATTATTACTTAGAATATATCTTTAGTATTAAGTTAGTAATTAACTTATTTATACTTTCTTAACTACTAAGTATATATACTTAGTAGGCCTGGCCTTTTGGACTTGAGCTACTTGCAGAACATTATTATATATTGTCAGACCTTAGATTAGGTCATACTGTTGGATCCTGGATAGGATCATATGCGGAATCACATTGGATTCATTGTTCACGTATAGTAGTATCGCAACGCAAGGCAGCTAACATTCATAGAGCTCCTGCCTGAATACCCAGGCGTAACATTTTTCTTTTAAATATTCAGGAAATAGTAATTTCTTATAATTTTTTCTATAATTTTTTTAATTCTAAAATATTCTCTTATTACATTATTATAGTACTATTTAATAATATCTTATCTTTTAGCTTAAGATATATAGATTAATCTTTAATAGTAAATAAGTCTATAGTTATCTATAGTAAACTTTCTATTATTATCCCTAAATTTTCTAAGACTATTCTGGATTTCTTTATACTTAGCTATTTCTTTAATAATTTTAATAGATATATAGTTCTGAATATTAATTATTACTATAAGTATTTAATAATTATATTTAATTATTCTATTTTTATATATTTAAATATTATTAATAAGATTATTTTCTTTTTAATCTTATAATCTAGTTTTCTACTTAAGATATCTACTTGGCTATTTTCTATCTCTTTATAGTAAACTATTCTGAAGTTATACTATAGTATTT